>NC_092291.1:19880326-19937826 GCF_036320965.1 Panulirus ornatus
TTGCCGTGATGTTCAGCTGAGGTATTTAAAGGCCCTCTCTTCCCCGCCCTCCGGCGTCGTTGTATAACCCTTCAGTATTTTGGATTCAAGGCAGGAGATGGTAACCGGGGCCCCTACACTACGCCGACGGAATGGTTGATCCGGTGAAAGCACCAGCAGGGTGTATTTCAACCCGTTAAGACCGCGGGGTATTGTGCAGTCGGCCGCTGGCCGCGATGCTGCAGTATACCTGGGGATGACAGGAATCCTTTGTTTGTTCATCCTCCATAAAAAAAAAAATCCTAGAATTTGGGACGAACGTCAGGAGCACCAGCGAACCCCTCGGCTCAGCCCATTGGGAAGGTAGGTAGGTGTCTCAGACCTCACCCTGGGCGTCGTAACCTGCTGGGGTCCTGTAGCGCCTCTCCATCACCCTCGGCCGTTCGCAGGCCGCCCCCACGCCCGGCGACACTCACGTCCACTTTCCTCTTGGTTAGAAATGCAGTTTGTCACCTGGTGTTCTATCTCTACTCACCGTGGAAACGAGTTACCTTTCTCTCTTTTTCTTTCCTATCTTACCAGAGTAGCGGCGCGGTGTTCATCTTGGCTTTTAGCGGTCAAACAAAATCTCGCACTGGATTAAAGTCATTTCGAATGACTCGGTCAAGATGGCCTAGAACCCCGTGTGTGTATTAGCAAATAGATGGGATTCCCTGGGAGGCTTGCTCTCCTCCCCCCGGACCTTTGGCGAAGCCTCATCGGTAGGGGTGGGAGAGGCGTCCCTTCTCTCCCTCCACCTCTATGGTGTAACAGGCAGGGCTTCTCTTCTTCCTTCCCTCCCTCCCTCCCTTCCTCCACGGGGAAAGGGATCCCTCTACTTCTACTCTACCAGTTCACGGCTCCGGCCCATAACTCACCGCCAAGCTCACAGTTAACGTCCCAGACTGTAACTCACAGTCAAGTACACGCTTAGAGGTTTGAGTCGTACCTCCTAGTCAGGCTCACAGTTAACAGTCCAAGTCGTAACTCACACGCTTAATAGTTTGAACCGTAACTCAGAGCTAGGCTTAAACTCAACGAGTCATGAAGTACAATTACCCGTTAGGGTTGTAACTCACAATCAAGCTTACCATCGAGGGACTGATTCCTAACTTACAGTTAACAGTTAGAGGCGTAATATACACTGTCAAGCTCAGACTCGACAGCTTCACGTGTAACTCCCAGTCAGGAGTTGGAAGTGTAACTTGCAGTCAGGATTACGATCAACCAGTCGTTCGGGAGACAGTTTACCGGATTTGAGCGGATGCTTAAATCAATTCAAAGGTCTGTTCTTACGTGCTTTTAGCGAGACTTTGCCAGAAGGCAGGGCATAGTGCTCGCCTCGGGAGTATCTAGAGTTACGAAGAATGAGCTGTGTGAGCTACGTGTGTGATATGGAGAAATGACAAGCCTACAGTTACCACTCACCCACATAAGCCACACCATTTTGGTCGACGGTCTGCGGTAGGCAACCACCCTTAGGCAAGCAGGCAGTTACCAGTTAGCCTCATAAACGCAGCCTGTGGTTCACAGTCAGCAAACGGGTGTTCATACTCCTACAGTCACTGTATTGGCAGTTGATAGATCTCTCTCGTCTCCTGGTATGTGGCGTAGCGTTATTGATCATAGAGCATTCATCATGTAACGGACGCCTCTTCAGGTAGGGCCATTCATAACAGAGACGTATCTAGGACAGCTGCTCATACGTAGCGATTGTAGCGGCTCGTAACGTGTTACTTTCTAAACACAGGAGAGGGTACGGTCATTTGCCTTAACGTCATATGTCGAATTAGAGGACAGACAAGATTGGGCTGACTACCACCACCTCACGACGTGGAATTCTAAGGCAACGTTGATTTCCCCAGGTGGCGAATTCCTCTGGTTTGTTGATGTCCAGGTAGCCGAGATTCACAGCGAGCGATGATTCCCGAGTCAGTAGAGAGATTTTCCCAGCGAGCGGAGATTCCCAGCGAGCGGAGATTCCCAGCAAGCGGAGATTCCCAGGCAGTGAAGATTCCAAAGTAGCGTAGAATTCTCTTCTTGGATGATCCAGAGCCGGAGAAACTCCATGAGAACGACGAAGACCTTAGAATCTCCAGGTTACTGAGACGAACACCTGCATCCCGTGTGCGTCCTTCAGTCCATCATGTCTGTAGATTCACAAGTTTCGCGAAGCACTGCTGACGTAAGACATCTCTTTCCCTCGAAATCCCAAACGTACTTTTGAGACCAAAGGGAATGACAGCAGAGCTGAATTGCGTCCGTCCACCTACACGAATGTGGGAACATGGAGGACGACACCATCATCTTGACCTCCCTCTCTCTCTCGAGAGAGAGAGGCCCTTTGTGTGGGGGTAGTGACGGATGAAGGGGAGGGGAGGAGGGAGGGTGGTGTTGAGTTGAGTGCTTGAGATATGTAAGAGAACGTGGACCTCACGAGATGAACGGGGGAACTGAGGAATCAGCAATGCAGCTGACGAGGATGTATGCAGATTACATAATCTTACTCGATGGGACGGAGCAGGATTTCCCAGCCGTGGTAAATGCATTCCGGGTGGAAAGCAGGAAAACGAAGCTGAATACAAATTAAGGGTGGGGGGAAAAAAAAGGTCTTAGGTATTATGTATCGTAAAGCGATGTCATATGAAGTGATTTATATCTGGAAAATGGAAATGGGAACGTGAAAGGCGTATGATACTGAGGATTTTATGATGAGGATGACTAGGTGCATATTAAACTGAAAGTTCATCTTGAAACCCCTTCTTTTTTTTTTTTTAAATTACTCTGCAGGGATAGAATTTAACTGGATGCATTGGGACATGCACGCGCTCACTGCTCGCATGATCCATATGAATGTCTGGAAACTAGA
This sequence comes from Panulirus ornatus, assembly GCF_036320965.1. Lineage (NCBI taxonomy): Eukaryota > Metazoa > Arthropoda > Malacostraca > Decapoda > Palinuridae > Panulirus > Panulirus ornatus. The sequence continues at coordinate 19,883,214 of NC_092291.1, forward strand.
CATGAGCCAAGAGAGAGAGAGAGAGAGAAAAAAAAAGAATACCATAAATGATGCACAGCCTTGGAAAAGAACTCGAGCGAATGAAACCCCCCCCCCCCCCAAAAAAAAAAAAAAAAGTGAGATCTAGAGAGAAAAAAAAGAAGAAAACGAGTGTGACTGATTGGACGTGGAAGCCTTTTTCTCGAGTGCCCGAGGCAGTCGGAGTGCAGGAATGTCTCCAAAGCCAGCATGATCATCGTGGCTTTGCTGGGAAAAGCGCAAGACTCTGTAATATGATGAAGGACTTGAGTAGAGAGGAGGAGATGCCTCCTGATTGCTGAGGAAGCTGATGCCTCCCTAGTATTCGCCACGTTTAGCTCAGCGCTCTTAAGGGATACGAAGATTGCAGAATTGGATCCTAAAGTCTCATAAAAGAAATATGACTCCTTGGTGTTAAGGAGGAGTAAGATGGTGATTTTTGGCACAAAAAAAAAAAACATTTGATATCTTGAGAGATAAAGATACCCGTGATTGAGATATTAAGACCTTGTATACGAAGACTCCGGGAAGACATTGTGTACAATGTGTTACGATGATGGTACGTTAATGTGATGATAATTAGAGACCCATGGAGGGGGAAAACAAAGGTCCTATTCCTACAGGAGAGAAAGCATATATAAGCGACGTAAGGACGGATGATCGAATCAATATGACTACCGAAGTTGATCTTAAAAATCCTTAAAGTTTTAGGAAATGAATCGCTCGTCCCGTTTCGTGGTCAAGGGAAAAATAAGCGTGTGATGAACTACAAAAGAAAAGGAACGTAATTGTTAAAAGGTGGATTTCTCAGTTATCAATTTGCCTTCGATGTATCAATTTATCTACCTATGTGTATATCTATCTGTTTGGATATATATATATATATATATATATATATATATATATATATATATATATATATATATATATATATATATATATATATACATATATATATTATTTATCTATTTATATATATAAAGTCATCCGGTTTTGTGGGAATATCTCCCACACACCGACGAGAGTTGTCCGGATAAGCTGCGATTCAGCAGTGCCAGGTAATAAATAACCGAATAACACAGAGACCCGTTGAACACCCATAAATAACAGCGACCCGTCCTGGAAAAAAAAAGCAGTGAGAGGAGGAGGAGGAGGAGGAGGAGGGGAGGGGGAATTTGAATTGTGGAAATCTGTCTTGCTTATCGCATAACTCATCCCCCTCTCTGAAAAGGGGGTTCCAGACGGTAGCCTATTTCTGATAGGCCTCTCTTCCCTGGGTACTACCCCCACCCCACCCCACCCTCCAATTGATAGGCCTAGGCTCCGTTTGGGGCCTCTAATGCGGCATGTAGAAAATATTTACACACGGGGGTTTTTGTTTCCGTTTGTGTGGCTTTCTCATATTTCAGCCGTGGTGACGCGTTCCCGCGTGTTGTGGGCAAATGTGTCCTGGGATGGGCTTATAGCGTCTCAAAAAATATACGAAAGAGTATATATATATATATATATATATATATATATATATATATATATATATATATACATACATATAGCGTTTCTGTCGTTATTTAAGGTGATAATTCATACGTACGTCTGTAATATCTATAGTTAAGCAGAATAGGTTCGTGGGTAATGATAGAGTATCCGGTACTATATCCGTCGCGAGAGAGTGGGATGAAGGCCTATCTGTGCTGTCGACGGCACGATCGCGAGCGATTCGATGGGAGGCCTTTTGAAGGTGTGCCCGCGGCGTGAATGGGGGCCCCCGGCCGAGGGTGACGGTGTGTCGAGTCTACAACAATATTGACAGAGGTGGTTAGTGGACTTGACTGGAGAGAGAGAGAGAGAGAGAGAGAGAGAGAGAGAGAGAGAGAGAGAGAGAGAGAGAGAGAGAGGACCGAAATTGATCTGGAGAGAAGAGGGAAGAAAATAGGGGTAAGTGGGGGAGATAAAGGGAGAGGAGGAGGAGGGTTAGGTAGGTAGGTAGGTAGGTAAGTGGGAGAGTAAAGTTAGGGGAGTAGAATAATGGGGAGTGAAGCATGAAGGGTGTCTGGTGGGTCGGGGGTTAAAGACGCGGAGTGTATATACCGAGTGTATAAATTGGGGGAGATGAGAGTACAGTGACGTGCAGGTCAGTGGTCCCAAAGGAGAGAGGAGGTCTCGCTGTCATATCATTTATGAATCCAAACGTCGTGTTGGAATTAATGACTGTACTTGAGCTAAAGGATCGTAAACCATCATTACAGTTTAGATTTTCCTTTTTTTGTTGTGGATGGTCTGTTTTGTGGGCCTTGTTTGCTGCTCTTATTGGTATTCATGTTCTGCTGTGAGGTTGCTTCCCCAATTCTCCTCAGAGTTGAGTGGTTATCTTAGTAAGAACAGAGGACTGAGCTTTTGAGGGAATATCCTCACTTGGCCCCATTCTTTGTTCCTTCTTTTGGAAAATTATATATATATATATATATATATATATATATATATACACACCTTTTCTCCGTACCTGCTTCCTCGTCCCTCCCCAGCGACATGCCCATAGGAACAGACGACTGAGTCTTTTAAAGAGGAATCCTCACCTGGGTGTCTTTAGCTTCTAATTCTGTGAGCTGATGATACAAGAGAGGAGAGGATATCCAGTCCCTCCGCTCCCAACACGCCCTCTACGACACGCAGGAGACCCGTGGGCTGCATTCTTTCCTCCTTGTCTCAAGGGATATTTTAAGACCTCCTCCTAATCCATTATTCTGGCGGAATGCGCCACATTAATATGTAGAGGTACAGTCATTTCGTACACCCCGAATATCCGTATAGAATCACCGATTTCCACAGAACTCCTCCAGTTACTGAAAATACAACGAACGAAAATCAGACTTCTCAAAGGGGATCGATACATAAGCGTATCTAAGCTTTGAGTAGAATCGTTGTCACTCATTTGATAATGGAGGATAAGGAGAAAGGTAATTCCTATAGGAGTTTATTAGGTAGAAAGAATTTACGAAGGGGGAAAAAAAAAAAAGAAATGCACATAGCAATAGAACCCAACGTGTCCTCTGAACACTGCTCGTGAGGGAAGGCATCAGAAACCTTAGGCTTACTGTGGGAAAAAAAAGTCGGAAGATGCTTGTAATGTTTATAACCACGGAGGGGCAAAAAAAAAAAAAAACATCAGCGTCCTCTGGTAACAGCAAGATACATGTCAGCTGTTCGAACTCGACGAGGAATTTGAAGAAAAAAAAAGAAAACTCGAGTTCAGGTGGACTCGATCGAAGCTTCACCCACATGGTGACACAGTTCTTTGTATCGAAGCTCCGAAGTAATAGTTGCTGAAGGTTCCCTAAGCGCCTTCGACGATGAGAAATGAGTCAAATTGTTTTCTTTAGGGCTTCGCCCATGATACAATAGTGGTTCACTCAAATGATGTAGTGACACAGTGTTATCTAGTGTGGTAGACATGTAGTAGAGTCGTTTGTTATCGATATATAGAACCTTTATTCGTACATGTATTGATCATTACGAGAAAAGTACAGAAAATTTAGCCTCACATCCATATTTTATAGGAATCTGGCAGAATCTGTATCAAAGACATTTGATACTGTACGTATGATCTTTTTCATTTCATTCATCGCAAGTGCATGTCGTTACCCGTCATCATCTCCGTGTGGTTACGTTGTCCCGTGAGCGGAGGTATTGGTGAGCCTGCTCTCAGAAGCGGCCCAGTGGTCGAGCAAAACCACTAAGTTGACCAAGTGACAACGGTTCAATTACCATTTGCCGCTCCCTCAGCCATGCCTGGCTGGCTTGCGACAGGCGGCCGTCGCACGGGTGATCTTTACGACGTCCCAGAGTGGCCAGAGGGAGGTGGAAGGAGGGGTTATGATGGGGTTGGGGATGGACCAGTATGGGGGAAGGGGAGGGAGCCAGGGGTGGATGATGGGGAGAAAAGAACGCAGGAGGTGGGGATGATGGGGGGGAACGAGAGAGGAGGGTGCGCGAAGGTGTGATGGTGGAAGTGAGGAGTTGTGAAGCTTATTGGAAGAGGACATGTCTATCGCCTGAGGTCCTGTGGAAGTACACGTACGTGCTGAGTGAGAGAGAGTCTCTCTCTCTCTCTCTCTCTCTCTCTCTCTCTCTCTCTCTCTCTCTCTCTCTCTCTCTCTCTCTCTCTCTGGCAATGCAGATGGCAGTAGAGAGGAACGGTAATATACATCCATCCATCAAGCCAGGCGTCTGGTGGATGCCTCATGCTAGACCGGCCACCACGGCAAAGTCTCGTAGGTAGGTAGATAGGCACCTTCTCCTCTTTCTCTCTCTCTCTCTCTTTCTTTCCCTCTTTTTGTCGTATTTTCCCCTATGCCTTCCCACTGCCATCCCACACCCTCTCTCGTTTTTCCATCCTTATCATACCATTACCTAGCTCACCGTTATCCCCCCCTCCCCCCAGCCGGCAATACACTCCACCGTGAGCCGATGACAAAATATTAATGTCAACATTCCGCAGTGTACAATACGCCATTGTGCCCGGCCGGAGCACCACTGTCCCATTTCTGTCGCTATCTTCTCACGTCGGGAGGCGAAAATAAGGGCAGGGAAGGTATACGGCGTGGCATTATGGCTCTTACTACAGATGTTACAGATTTGGCTGGACGTCGTCTTCCGTGGCCCGGAGCAAATGTTCTGGGGGTTATGAAGGAATGTTTGTCCACTCTTGTGATGTGCGATCACTTTGTTGAGTGGATGAGAGTAACCAATGCATTATATCACAGTCTTTCTGTAGTAGTGTGATGTACCACTGGGTATCTCTAGGGAATGATGTCATATCTCTTACACAGTGCTTACTTTAGTACACTATAGTATGACAGGTTCTGTGTCTTTGGTTAGCGTATATGTGAATACCTTTGCTGTCATCACAGTCACAGTCATAACAGGAAGGAGAATCATCAAGAGGTGTGGAAGTGGAAGTGAGCATCGTGCGGGGTTTGAATTTCTAGATCAAAGATTTGGCATATGGTGGAAGATAGAGGCAGGAGAATCTAGGCCTAAGTGAAGGTGGCCGGGCCATGGGCTCGAGTGTGAGGAAGACCGTCTGTTGAAAATATAATGACCGGTGGAGGAAGAAGGTGTCAAAGCGGAGGGACGGTAAGATGTGGTGGATGCGGTACTACGAGTGGGTGGACATGAAGGGAGAGGAGATCACTGTCTATAAGACTGCAGGAGGAAAATACGAGTTACAGTATCAAGGATATTCTCTCTCTCTCTCTCTCTCTCTCTCTCTCTCTCTCTCTCTCTCTCTCTCTCTCTCTCTCTCGTTATCCGTTAACGGAAATATTAAAACAACAAAGAAAATTTCTTATGAAATACTTCGGGAGGAAATCATTACGTTGTCAATAAATTGCTAATACGTTGGCAGGGAATAACACCCACAGGACCTGACACAGTGTAGAAAGGGACCTTCAACAGGCGGAGGATGTCGTGATGAACCCCTGCGATCTGGCCGGGAGAGGGAAGGTAACCTATAGGTCTTCCGGGTTACGAGAATCACACAAGTTTTAGGGGACTAACAGGTCCAGCCTCTGTGGATGTCGTAAGTGTTGGAGATCTCACATGTCCTGCTGCAGCACAGGTTCCAGGGTAGGACCTCACAGATGAAGCCTTGAGATCTAACAGGTCCTGCAGGTCCTGGAGATCTCATAGGTCTTGCAGGTCCTGGAGATCTCATACGTCCTGCAGGTCCTGGAGATCTCATTGGTCCTGCAGGTCCTGGAGATCTCATTGGTCCTGCAGGTCCTGTAGATCTCATTGGTCCTGCAGGTCCTGGAGATCTCAAAGGTCCTGCAGATCCTGGAGATCTCAAAGGTCTTGCAGGTCCTGGAGATCTCAAAGGTCTTGCAGGTCCTGGAGATCTCAAAGGTCTTGCAGGTCCTGGAGATCTCAAAGGTCCTGCAGGTCCTGGAGATCTCAAAGGTCTTGCAGGTCCTGGAGATCTCAAAGGTGTTACAGGTCCTGGAGATCTCATTGGTCTTGCGGATCTCAAAATCCCTGCAGTCTCCAGGGTTATGACACCGTAGTAGCGTCGAGGCTTGGGGTGGGACATTGTGGTTCTCGCTCGACTCTGCCTTTTCACTGGTGTCTGTTTTCCCCTCATTCTATTTCTTTTTCCTTCAGGTCTCTGTTCCCCTGTTCTTGTTCTCCATCTCTCGCATAGAAACAGGGCAAATTCACCCCAGTTTTATTCTTTTTCCTTACTTTCCTAATCAGCCAAACAGTTTTATGCACATCCCTCACAACGCATTTTTTCAATTCTCTCAATTTTCCCTTCCTTTTTGCCTCTCCTTCTCCAACATTTTTCCAGTTCTCGAAAAAAGAAGAAGAAGAGGTGGACAGGTAACCCCATCAAGGCGCAGGGCGATTAGATCTTCCCAAAAGGGTCAGGGAAGGAAATTGGGCCTGGACTCCAGGTGTCAAGGGGGATCACAGCAGAGTCTGCTACTGAGTGATTTAAGGTTATGGCGGCGCTCTGAACCCTGCCTCCCTCCCTCCCTCTTGACCTGCCTCTTACCTGCAGTTCCTGGGATTATCCAGATATACGGCAGTGAGAGAGAGAGAGAGAGAGAGAGAGAGAGAGAGAGAGAGAGAGAGAGAGAGAGAGAGAGAGAGAGAGAGATGAATAGGTAAGAGAATAACGTGTAGCTGAAGATAATTTGCTATTAGTTAATGATTAAGGGAAAAAATAGAAAGACTGAAGGATGGGTCGGTAGTTAGATGGGCTAAGTAGATGGACAGATTGGTATATAGATGGATAGATGTATACCGACTAGTCAGATGACGTATACTGACTAGTTAGATGGACTGATAGATGTATGGACAGATAGACTAGGTAGATGGACAGATAGATGTATAGATAGATATATAGATTAAATGAATGGATGGATAAATAGACAGATAGATATATTGATAGATAGACATCAGCTGCCCAGAGAATCGTAGAATCCTTATCAAGAAACACAGATGTCCACACCGTCATCCAGGAACCAATGATGCATATCTTATGACGTGAAGAAGCAGGTCTTAACTTCAACTCTGACTGATGTAGCCTCAGCACAGAACCTCAGTGAGTTACCAGCTGAGCAGCATACAGGACCTGAGCAAGTTGATAACGGGCCTGTTTCACGCTGAGGAACCACCTCCCGTGTTAATAACTGAAGGGCATCACGATCCAAACGTGCTTCAGTAAGCTGCTAACCGAACAGTTTCACTAAGCTGATAACTGAACACTTTCACGATACAGAACTTGAATAAGTTGACATCTTGACGTGCATCACGTCGCACAGCCTCCTCCCTCGACAAACTGACCTGTTTCATGCTGCATGCAGATCCCATCTCGGTGAGTTGATGACCAAATACTTTCACGCAGCAGACCCACCCCTACAAACATTACGACGCAGCCTTGTATTACCGGAGGAGGATAGGGGCAGAGTGAGGTGAGGGGGGGTAGCCTATAATGGCCTGGAACTAAAAGAAAACGATCGTGTGTGGCAAATGAAGAATGCAGGTCGATGTCTTGGTGGGTGTCTGTTGCCCCAGCGTCGAGGTCCCCCTGGAGTTGCCCCCATTAGGCTCTTGTCTCCCATTTATCCATACAACGAACGACGACACACCGCTCAGGACGATCGAGACTGCATCCACGAGGAGGAAGGTTTGTGGATCCTGTATCATTAAAGAAATATAGTTAACATAGATACTTTATAAGAGTGTTATCAGCGTAAAAAACTCCATTCTCCTGTTTTACTGCTTGGGACGGCTAGACCACACACACACACACATATATATATATATATATATATATATATATATATATATATATATATATATATATATATATATACCTTACTTCTGAAGGCCTCACGTCATAGGCCTAGTGGCCGGCTCTCGGCTGCCTCAGGCTGCACGTATCACCGCTCTCCATCAGGTAGCACCGCCCAAGACGGTCCAATACGGAAGTGCATGTAGGAGGGAAATTCCACCCTTTTTTTTTCATACATATATATATATATATAAACGAACGCTCGGGTGTGGGGGGGGGCACTTACGAAGGCCTATTTCTTTTTTTTTTCTTCTGTCCGTTTATTGTAGGGCGAAGAAGCGGGCGAACGGGTTGTCGGGAGGTAAAGAAAGGATTGTGAACGGGTTCCGTGCCAAAGGGGTAAGACTGGTTGTGATGGTCGGGAGGTCGGTAGGTAGGTGGGTGAGGTGGGTAAGGACACTACCGTACTGGAAGAGTTAAATTTGTCTTTTATTGGAGGCGCCAATCGATGTCTCGGCCCAAGACGGACACGCTGGTGAGCGAGCCTCGAGGTAGCCATCCTACTGAAAAGATACGACGAGCCTTACTGATTCAGGATCCTGACTTCAGACCGTGTCAGGGTCATGAGATGACGGTGGGACTAAACCACAGAACTAATGATAACAGTGCGACTCACCTTAGAAATGTGTCACTCACACAATGATGATATTTTTGAGTCACCTCAAAACCTCTTTTCCCCTGTTCTTTTTTTTTTAGCTTGATTATATTGTTATTAGAATACCGTTGTGATTATCCTTCGTCACCTGTGAGAGTTGTCTTGTTATCGTGAATGAATTTTTGATTCCCGGAGCTGTGTCAGTGGCTTACTATATATATCCCATTGGTTGAGGGTGCGTCTTGTGGGATTCGTTGTGTGCGTGGTCTGCGCCATGAATGAAACTACACCGTAATTCGGGTTTGTAATCCCATACCCACTGTACTACAGTATACTTCACTATGCACTGTACATTGCTGTATTGCATTGTAATGCAGTGCACTAAAGTGTACTACGGTGCTTTACAGTGTAGTACAGTGAATGACAGTGTGCTGCGGTGCTTTACAGTGTAGTACAGTGAATGACAGTGTGCTACGGTGCTTTACAGTGTAGTACAGTGAATGACAGTGTACTACGGTGCTTTACAGTGTAGTACAGTGAATGACAGTGTGCTACGGTGCTTTACAGTGTAGTACAGTGAATGACAGTGTACTACGGTGCTTTACAGTGTAGTACAGTGAATGACAGTGTGCTACGGTGTAACAATGTACTATGTGGTGAGTAATGGGTTTGCGATGGGGTTCCAGACTTGTAATGACCCACTGGGTCAAGAAATAGAGCAGAGGATGATGGGAGATGGGAAAGAAGAGACAGAAAGAAAGTAGGAAAGAGAGGATGTGTGTGTGTCGGAGATAGAAATTGATTAGAAGAGGAAGAATTTAAGAGAAAACAGTAATTAGGTAAGGCAAAAACAAGGTAAGTAGAAAAATAAGTCAAAAAAATAATCGATTCAAAGAGACATGAAAGTGATAAATATAAGGGTCTGGGGAAAACTTTATGAAGGCAAATGGAGGAAGAGACACGCCGGCTCCCTCATACTAGCCTGAGTGTGCCCTGGGTGCTAGGGAACACCATGGGTAGTAGGGACGTGCCCTGGATGGTAGGACGTGTCATGGGTGGTGGGACATGTCATGGGTGGTGGGGACGTGTCATGGGTGGTGGGTACGTGCCCTGGATGGTGGGGGCGTGTCATGGGTGGTGGGACGTGTCATGGGCGGTGGGGACGTGCCCTGGGTGGAGGGACGTACCCTGGGTGGTTGGACGTGTCCTGGGTGGAGGGACGTGCCCTGGGTGGTGAGACGTGCCCAGGGTAGTGGGACGTGTCCTGGGTGGTGAGACGTGCCCTGGGTGGTGCGACGTGCCCTGGATGGTGGTAGAGAGAGTGTCCCGTGCTGTGGGTAGTAGTACCCGCGGGTAGGGAGGACCCTAGGTAAGGTTGAGGAGTGACCTAGATGGCTGGGATGGTCCTAGTTGGTGAAAGGTGACCCCCACGCCACATCCTGAGGGCACCACCAGGACACATCCTCCTGGACCTGGACGTCCGGGGGGAGCACACATGCGTCGGCGACGTCTTACCCGGAACGAAGGAAAGAAGAAATAGACACCTCTGATTCTTCTTCTTCTGTGAACAGTGGCAGAACGGAGGAGACTCTTGGAGTGATTGCACTTTCTCCTCCTGAAAAATAAGGACGTGAACTTACACGCTTGAATCTATTCGTGCCATTCAGTCTCGAGCACAGTTCCATTCTTGTTTCCTTCTCTTGTTGTGTAGGTAAGAAGTATGTGTGTATCATTGCAATTCGCCGATGACAGAGAAATCACTGTATTATATGATTATTACATCTAAGCTGGCAATAGAGGAAAAAAAAACTGAGAGAGAGAGAGAGAGAGAGAGAGAGAGAGAGAGAGAGAGAGAGAGAGAGAGAGAGAGAGAGAGAGAGAGAGATATGAGAGGGGAATACAATGCTCCTCCATAGGACTTTAAATTCATTTTACCTCGAAGGTCGTCCCAATCACACGTCTCCTGTCCTTCTAAGATCTACTGAAAAAAGAAAAATGATCCCCTTTTTTTTTTTTTCCTACCCTCTTGGAGTTCAACCCTTTCGAGGTAGGGTTAGAGGAGCGCTGTAAAACGATTACGGTAGACAGTGTTACTCACACACACACACACACACACACACACTCACAAGGGGTTTCGGGGACAAAGTTTAGGCCTATGTCCGCGGGCGGGGTCGGTATCGTGTGAGGTGTAACACACACACACACACACACACACACCACTAAGCCCCACACTTATAACGACTGTGTACCAGAATGGTGCTCGACCAGCTTACGCAATTTATCTGACCCCGTGTAAGGCGACGAAAAAAAAAAAAAAAAAAAAGTGAGGCCCCTACATGGCACCACTGGCTTCTGTGGAAAATGGAGGTTGGGTTGGGAGCGAGAGGGAGGGGCCGCTAGTGGTGGTGGTGGATGAGGGGGGGGGGAGGGGCCCCGGGTTTCGAGGCGGCCGCTAATCGAGAAAATATGGAAATGAGTAACAATGCATTGGCCATTTGACACGCTGGCCACCGTCACGCCTTAGTGACGGGGGAGCCAAAGGAAGCAAGACGAGGAGAACGTGTTGAAGAAGGTCTGCAGACGACTGTTGTCCTGGTGTTAGAAACCGGCAGGCGGATGGAGGCCATATAATGACCGCCCCAGGGTAGATAGGTAGATATATATAGATAGATAGATGGATGGATAGATGGATGGATAGATGGATGGATAGATGGATAGATTGATGGATAGATGGATGGATAGATAGATGAATACATGGATGGATAGATTGATGGATGGATAGATGGATAGATAGATAGATGGATGGATGGATAGATAGATAGATAGATAGATAGATAGATAAATGGGTGGATAGATAGCTAGATAGATATATGGATGGATAGATAGATAGATATAGATATATATGTATATATTTTTTTCTGTTGCACACTTTTGTTGGGCAAAACGTATCGCATTCATCTTCATATAGACTTGACACACAGGCACAACTTCACACATTCTCACACACACACACACACACACACACACACACACACACACACACACACACACACAAATAACCAGACGAACAAACACATATTTCTAGGAGGATCACGATAACAATGAGATGGAAAATATACCTGATGAATATGTGGGTTTAGAAAGCCTCATGAGTGTAGGGTTTCATACATGTATACACTAATATGGAATCATATACACATATACATAGACATACACACACGAGCGGAAAACTCCCTCTCTCTACACTATAGAAATAGGTAATTACACACACACACACACACACACACACACACGTACGTACGTACGAGAAAGCCGCGTAACTTAATGATCAATTGAACGTTAGGGTGGCGAGGGGAGGCGCGCCCCGCCCGGCAGGGCACGGCAGGGTGGGGCAGGCGAGAGAGAAGTGCCAGGGAGGGAGTAAGTGCATCACAGGGCGCCGTGTGTGTGTGTGTCAACATCAATATACGCTTGTATCATACAGCCTTAATGTATCATTGATTAGAAACGTATCACAAAAATCTTTGAGACCCTTACCTTCGTACACCTTGATTAAGCCACGTATATCTTGATCAATCTCTAACCTGCTCATCAAACCAGGATCATCTTCAGCACTGCGTTTTCAAAAGGCTATTCCCATTGCCCGAATAGTTGTATCGTAATGTTATATTTCCAGCTGAACTGGAGGATATGTGATTATGACTCGTATGTGGAGTATGTTCCATGTATCATGAGTAGATTTTTTCCTCAGTACGAGTTAAGATGGATGACAACCATTTGTTCTATACACTAGGAGTAGATTTTTTCCTCAGTACGGGTTAAGATGGATGACAACCATTTGTTCATTTTCGTGTAGATATCAGCGATGTCACACCTTACAAGAAATAGTTCAACTTAGTATATGAATCTCTTTATTATCACACGTATTTTTGTATAAGAAAATATTTTTCAAAAAAAAAAAAGAGTTAGAGTGATATGAACTAACAAATGTGTCAGTATATCTCTATTTCTCTCTCAAGTTCTATTGTTTTTTTTTCATTTTGACATAGTTTTGTCACAATTACAGGACCTTCGAACGTGTTAAATTATTATCCGTCATTACATAATTCTGTCCTTTACATGCAGTCTTAGTCGGTGTGTTGAGGTTAGAATGAAATACGTGAAGGGAACTCGAGGCAAAAGATTATATTCGTCTGTGTCCCTTTGTTGTCTGTTCTTGTGGACTCGTTTGTCCATCAGTACAGCTACACAATTACCACCAACATGACGTATGCTTTGAAGACAGCAGTCAGGTCACAGGGTCAGCACAGCAGCAACAGGCCATCAAGATCACGCATCTGTCAGACAATCAGGGCCACATACCAGTCAGGCCAGCAAGACCCCATACCAGTCAGGCCAGCAGAGCCACATACCACTCACACAATCAGGGCTACACACTGGTCAGGCCATCAGGGACACACGCTGGTCAGGCCAGCTGAGCCACACAGCGGCTGGGCCAGCTGGGCCACACAGCGGCTAGGCCAGCTGAGCCACACAGCGGCTGGGCCAGCTGGGCCACACAGCGACTAGGCCAGCAGAGCCACACAGCGGCTGGGCCAGCTGGGCCACACAGCGGCTGGGCCAGCTGAGCCACACAGCGGCTGGGCCAGCTGAGCCACACAGCGGCTGGGCCAGCTGGGCCACACAGCGGCTGGGTTAGCTGGTCCACACACACACACAGGAGCCGGTCATGCACCATACCTAGGGACGCCCACTACCACCATTCAACCGCAGTACTCTCCCCGCCCGCCTCAAACCCCGAGGCCTCCTCCTCCTCCGCCTCCACCTCCTCCATAGGTCCAGCCATCCCCTGTGACCTCACACGGCCCCGAGAACTCACTCTTAACAGTCTTAAATTAATAATAGTGAGGTCAATAATAGACGGCCGGCCCTGATACGTCTCAGATGAACCCGAGCGTCGTAGCTTGTCTTACTTTTATCGGTGCAATCAGCTGGTTACCGTCCGGACCGAAGGGACGCAAACCGCGTCGGGACGACGGAGGAATACCGCTCTTGCGCCGTGAGCGGATCGAGGCGGGTGTCGCGTGCGCAGCCAGGGAGGGCAGTAAATAAAGCTGGCAATGCCCATCGACATGCGCCACACACAAAGAATGCCAAGTACTACCATTAGCCAGAGGGACTGGAGTAGTCAAACTGACCATTATAACGCCCGGGAACACGGCATGGTGTCCTGTGGCGGCGCCGGGGCAGGAGGAGGTAGTGCAGGGAGTGTGTGTAATAAGCGAGGAGACGTGTGTGTCTGTGTATGTGAGGCGGGGCATCGAAGGGTGGTGGACAGACCTACACGGGTGGCCCTGTGAGTTAGTGCCGCCCGCGGTCGAGCAGTGCCACCACCTCGTGGAAGACACCACCCGGAGCGAGGCCCTGTGGCCAGGTATACACTGAAGGGGCTGGCTGGTCGTGGTGAATGGTGAGGTGTAGGGCCGGGAACACAGCCACACAGGCTGAGTACCTCAACGGTAAGGTGAAGGAGGGTGGTAGAATGACAGTATTAATAGAGTTGTATTGGACTGACTATGCTGATGGAGGCGTGATGGAGGAGCGTCTGTACTAATGGCGGATTGACAGGGCTGTGGAGGATTTGATGAAGCGACTTTATTCTTGAGGATTATGAGACTGTGTGTCTATGGGGGGACTGAAGTGTATCCGTATTTTCCTGTGATTATTGGTGAGTGTACAAGCTGGGTATATGTTGGACAGTGTACCGTGAGGGTGTTGGTCGGAGGGTGTACCGCGCGCAGGGTGTTGCTCGGCGGGTGTGCCACCAGAAAACATTTTCGAGACGGACGCTGGGCACAGGTGCGACGGAGGGCTGCTGTTTCATGATGACGTATGCCGATCTGTGTGTGTGTGTGTGTGTGTGTGTGTGTGTGTTGTGGGAGACTACCAATCACCCTCGATGACACTGTTTGTATGATGCAATTGATCACCGGAAGATATTCTGCAGCATGTGCCCGTCGATGCCTCTCTGCATGAGAATGAAACGCACATAAGGCTGCGCCTGTAACAAGGTGTTGTTTACAGGAAGGTGCGTCGTCATGCGTCTCCCCCCAAGGCATTCTTTTCCGGTTTTCCCTGAACAGTCAAGAGCAATGAAATATCAGTCAAGACATTACTTATTCATTGTCTACAAACCTCTAGATTCTGATCATGCTTCTCTTCCTCTCTTTAGTGAAAGAAATGAAAAAAGAGAAAAAAATGAAGGATGAATGAATGATAGTTTATTGTAAAGATATTAGGATGAAAGAACCGTCGTGTCTCCCGATGTTGGTAAACCTCCAGTTTCTTCATATATCGTAAGTGTGAGAAATAATATTTGTATAACAGTATGCATAGGGTTTGATGCCTGTAGCTCCCGAACCCGGTTCCCACCCCTCCCAGTCGCCATGTACAACACACAGGAGATATACATACATGAGTCATTCACTTTCTTCCCTTTCCCCCAGATAATACTCTGTACGAAAGAAGCAGAGACAGATGTTTCATTTTTGGTGCCGCTTACCACAGTCCTGCTATGGCTATGGCAACCAACGTTTCTCGGTTGACACACGCAATTGCCACACACATTCACAAAAAAAGTCCCTCTCAACCTCGCCACGTCTTGGAATAGTCTTACAAAGACGGCATCACGTCTGGCGGGGAGGAAGTCTGAATATGGATGCGGTTTGCGTAAAAGAGTGTGGTCTGGTTAACTGGTTCTCCTGACATAACGCGCCTCTAGGATACCTCTCCCTCAAGGGTCTCCTCCCCTCCTCCAGCAAGGATCGGTATCCTAGGGTACCGCGCCCTTGGAGATCCTTCCAGAGTTGTACAGATGCTGGCGATAAGTTTGGGGGGGGGGGGGGTGGACGAGCCTCCGGAGGCCGAGTGGATCCGGTGGAGGCCCTTTGGCGAGCGCGCGCGAAGGGGGGGGGGTCTTGTTCCTTCCTCCCAATAACGATCTGTTGCGTTAGATTTGGTAATGGGTAATTGAGAGAGAGAGAGAGAGAGAGAGAGAGAGAGAGAGAGAGAGAGAGAGAGAGAGAGAGTGTGTGTGTGTGTGTGTGTGTGTACTAAAGAAACATACGTCTGTTTTCTTTTCATATGACGATGATACATATCTGCCACGTCTGACACGGGTACATGCATCCGTCAACCTGCATTTCAAATCGTTATGGTCGCCAAAATTCAGACAGTTGAGCTTACCACCTACACGAAGAACCACTAACCGAAGAAGCCCCGGTGTTCACAGACATGGGTGGGAATAGTGTTGACTGATCAGACATGACTTTGTCTACACTGATTCACGGAAAATACTGCTAATCATGTCACCAGATAAAGATGGCGATCCAGATAGGGGCGCTATCATTGTCTCCGAATACCTTAGTAATAGGCGAATCATAAGGGTGAAAAAGATGGGGGCCTCGTCGTCTGTGTACTATGCGGACACCACAGCTTAAAGAAGCGATTCTCTCTCTCCTTGTGACGCGCAGATCATGCAAGGCGTTCATCAAAACAGTGAAGAGATGAAAAAAAGAAAGATGACTTGCAAACATTAATTTCAACTCGACTTATTTTTCTGTTCTTAATTAGGCGCCGCTAAATGTATGTAAAGAGTAAATGAAAAGAGATAATGTTATACCCCTGTTAGATATATCACAGATAAGTTATGATTGCTTGTGGGATGGTGGCCTGGATGGGGTAGCGGCTAGCTACACAGCACAGCGCCACGGTAGCCTCTGTGGCCTGTAAAGCCGTGGAGATCCTCCTCCTCCTGCTCCTCCTCCTCCTCCTCCTCCTCCTCCTCCTCCTCCTCCTCCTCCTCCTCCTCCTCCTCCTCCAGCATTGCCACTTTATAATGCTAAGGATATCATGGTTTATACACTTCATTGGGTAAGATGGATGCGCTGTCTTTCTCTGGTTCAGGCCTTTGTTTGCGTGTGTGTGTGTGTGTGTGTGTGTGTGTGTGTGTGTGTGTGTGTGTCCCTGTGTGTCTGTGTGAGTGTGTGTGTCTGTATTGTACTAATAGATCATAATAATAGTGATTAAAGGTTGATTGAATGAGCTGCAGTCAGATGCAGAGAAACGTACGAAGAAAATGTGTTTGTGTTATGATAGTGTATCTGTGGTGTGTGTGTGTGTGTGTGTGTGTGTGTGTGTGTGTGTGTGTGATTGTTTTCCATAAAGTTTACGTTGTCACATTTTCATTCAGAATGTGCTGGCTTGGCAGTACACGGGAGATTAGGGCCACTAAACACTCTCTCTCTCTCTCTCTCTCTCTCTCTCTCTCTCTCTCTCTCTCTCTCTCTCTCTCTCTCTCTCTCTCACACACACACACACACACACACACACACACACACACACACACACTGGCAATGTTGGATGAACTTTACTCGAGTCTGAATCTTTACCACAACGAAACGTCGAAATTTCCTGATGTCTGACAACGAGGGAGGCACATGCCCACCCTTGAGACGCCCTCCACACACCCACCCACCCCTCCCCTCGCTGCCCGTGGAGGGCGTCCACCCGACCCTTGGGTTTAACAGGGCAGGACGCAGCAGAAGGCCAGGCCGTCCTCCCGTGGCTGCCAATTAATGTTTATCCTGCCGAGGTATGTGCCACTCACTCCCCCAGTAGGGCAGGACCTGGGCCACAGGGGGTGCTCAGATGAGGTCATGGGAGGGAGGGAGGCAGAGGGCAGGGAGAGGCAGTTGTTGAAGGAGTGAGCAGATGAATCTAAGGGTAGAGAGAGAGAGAGAGAGAGAGAGAGAGAGAGAGAGAGAGAGAGAGAGAGAGAGAGAGAGAGAGAGAGAGAGCTATTCATAACGAAAAGATTCTTTCTTTCCTCCCTCACCCTTCATGTCCTTCCTTCCGCGTACAGCTTCTCCCCTCTTCTTGCATCTCTTCCTTTCCTTTCCTTTATCATCTTTTCACTCATTTCTCATCTTCCCTTTTTCCTTTTTTTTTTTCGATCCCCTTTACTTCGTTCCTTTCCCTTCTCTCATTCATACTCATTGCTTTCCTCCTTCCTTTATTTTTTTGTGATGTTTGTTGATATTTATATAAACACACACATACACTACACAAGCCCCCAAGTTTACCATGAAATACCAAAAAAAAAAACGTATTTATGTCTAACATAAATACTGCTTTAACTGCAATGAACCACACAAGAAAATGTTTTCAAACAATTTTGCTTCCTGAATATGAAGTTTCTTTTAGACCCTAATGAATGTCACCAGGTGACCTTGAACCTTTCCACCACGTCCTTTAAAAACTTAACCAGAGATTAAAAAAATTTTATGTAATATCATCAGTATGAATTTGATCCACATCCATTGACGTACTTTGTAGGTGAGTACACAAGCATTAAGAACCATTTTGGTAGAGACGACTAACTGATTCCCACCTTTGACACTCAAATCCCAGAGTCTTCGTCAGGTGTAGAATTGTTTTTTCTCTGTCGTGCATAATCTCTGGTACATATCTCGTCGTTATGTAATCGCTTAATAATGTGTCGTGTACATAATCATGTGTAGTCGTTCATGTTTTAGTACCACCTTGCCTTTGACCTAATCTCTCGGAAGCTTAATGAGTTGATATATATATATATATATATATATATATATATATATATATATATATATATATATATATATATATATATATATATATTCATTTCATACATATTCGCCATTTCCCGTGTTAGCGAAGTAGCATTAAGAATATCAATTGCCACCACGGACGGACGTACGCACTGACGGACAGGAGTGAGCCAATGTGCTCACCCACCCATCCCCTCCCTGTGTGTTACAGCAGGGAGCGTCCAAGACTGGTCTCGGGGTAGCCATGTAGTGATGACTTGTTTAACGCAGCCTCTCCCAGTGAACGTCCATCAGACGTTATCTCTCACGACGGTAAGCCATAACACAAGGGATCTCCATTGACAACAGCGAGTGCCTCCAAATATGCGCGTGTACGCCCATAAACACACGTAAATAACTAGCTCTCGGGAGCCCTCTTACCACCCTCCTTCGAAGACTCGAATCCCACTCCAGAGAAGCCTTGATCCAATGTCTCGTGAGACCCGTGACTTACCATGGTGTGGAGCCTAGCGAATCATAGCAGGGTCGGAACTCACGGCACTCGGCCCTCGCCGCCCCCGCGTCACACACACACCTGCGTCACTTGTCACCCGTGTTCCAAACGAAATGGAAGGCAGGGAACCTACATAGTCACCGAGAGTTACGATGATTGTCCCAGACTCTAGGGTCAGTGTGTGTGTACGGCTTCCAAAGAGAGAGAGAGAGAGAGAGAGAGAGAGAGAGAGAGAGAGAGAGAGAGAGAGAGAGAGAGAGAGAGAGAGGGTGGGGGAGAGAATGGTTTCGTTGGGAGGTTTACTTTGGTCCAAAAGATTTAAACTTTTTATATTAGATTGTCTGGCGGTGTCAAAACATGTACAGTCTTGCAGACGCGGGGTGACGACGGGAATGAATGAAGTCAGTCTGTGGATGTGTACACGTGTATATATGTATATGTCTGTGAATGTATATGTAAGTTGAGATGTATAGGTACGTATATGTGCGTGTGTGGGCGTTTATGTATATACATGTGTATGTGGATGGGTTGGGCCATTCTTGTGTCTGTTTCCTTGCGCTCCCTCGCTGACGCGGGAGACAGCGACTGAGTATAATGAGTATGAATATATATGTATATATATATATATATATATATATATATATATATATATATATATATATATATATATATATATATATATATATAGTGTGTGTGTGTGTGTGTGTGTGTGTGTGTGTGTGTGAACATATCTTCGTATATGCAGATACGCGTCCATGGATCATATTCAGCTTTTTCGACGCTTCTTTGAATAACTGACTGTGCGAGATTCTAATGAGATTGGCATGACTATCATAATGCAGATCACATTAACCCGTTTGCTTAAACTGTGTTTGATGAGGCGCCTGTGTGTGTGTGTGTGGGAAGCTCGTCCGTCCCCTGTCCAGGTCCTGCGTGTCGCCTTCGCTAATGCACGGGTCATGGGGTCGTCCCCGCCTGCGCCACCGGAGGGGTAAAGGGTGCCTTACGAGATGCCCACATTATCTGCTGCAGGTGTGTTGTCAGGTGTTACAAGATATGTAACGTCATTATCGCGACGAAGATGAAGCCACAATGCGACACTCGTATCTTAATTATCCTGACGTGTATCACCTTAACATTAGCGATCACTATCATGATAGCAGTATTAATGATGATCATGCTATCACTCTCTCTCTCTCTCTCTCTCTCTCTCTCTCTCTCTCTCTCTCTCTCTCTCTCTCTCTCTCTCTCTCTCTCTCTCTCAAAAGAGAATTGATAACCCTGTTCCTCATCAGTCCCCCGATAACACACACACACACAAAAAAAAGGAAGTGAACATCTCATGAAGACGGTGATCGTATCGCATAACACCCGCCGATGACCCTTGCGAGATTACCCTCGCGTCAATGGCGACTGATACCGAGCAGTCAGAGATAAGCAAATACTGTATACCACCTTCCACGGTCGTCTTCTCAAGTGCCGGGTTCACGGTGCTGACGGCACACACACACACACACACACACACACACACACACACACACACACACACACTTCTTTTATGTTGGCTGAGACGGCGCGGGCAGCTGGGGCCCTAATCAAGGTTCCCATTTTATCGACCAACCTCTAAGGATGGATGAACAGCTGGGTTGACTGTGGACCGACTGCCACAACCAGGATTCGAACCTATGCGCTCGACCCTGGGCGGCCCGTGAATGCATCAAATATATGTAGGGAGAGAGAGAGAGAGAGAGAGAGCACCTGATCCATACATCGTCTGTCACTCCTGGAACCTTGCTATTCCACCCCAGTCTGATGATGCTCTGTGCGTGCCACCATCCTCTCATTCACCACACAGCTCACCAGGTATCAAACCTATGCCCATATACAGGCTTTCCACCAGTCGCCAGGTCCCTCACCTCGAGCCATACGTACAACAAGTATCCTCAGTAACCAGTCACCAACACCGTCACCCTCTTTTTTGAGGAATTCAGCTGCAGTCTTATCCACTTCAGCTGCTTTGCCACGCTTCGTCTTACGCAGAGTTTTCACTACTTCTCCCCTTTTCAGCAAACCACTTTTGCCATGAGTCTCCGGCATCTCATACCTCCACGTCCCAAAGACCCGACATCTGCCACCCTGTCATCTGACACATTCAGAAGACCTTCAAAATACTCACTCCATCTCCTCCTCACCTCCGCCTGCCACCACTTGCTCATCTGCTACTTTCACTGACAGTTCCATCTGGATATGATGCAATTCTTGAACTCCCTTTAGGAGGTTCCTGCTGCTTCGAGGTTGCGCTCCACGCAAAAGTAGAAATGAGGTAGGTTCTCTTCAGTCTTTGGTAGGACGAGAAGGTCCTCGACGAGGCTGTACTCTTCTCCGTCCGCAGGTGACTTCTTATTGACATTGTCTCCATTTGCATCAGAGGTGCCGGCTGCGCAGTGAGCCAGCGCTTCAGTGGTTGTCGAATGTCACTCCTTCTGGCGCAGGTATAGCTGACTTTTCTCTCTGCCCTTTGGCAACACCTCGTCGTAAGTGCTCGTGAGCGAGCAAGTAGTCTCTCTCTCTCTCTCTCTCTCTCTCTCTCTCTCTCTCTCTCTCTCTCTCTCTCTCTCTCTCCATCATCCTCTTTCTCTTCATCTTTTTTCCTCCTCCTCCTCCTCCTCCTCGCGCACACTTCGTCGTGCACATATCGTAAACACCAATTCATCTGTGCCGGGGATGTGGCTGCACCTTTCCCGCTGGTTGTTGTTTATTTCAATTTATGAAAAATTCCTCCGGTAACCTTATACGGCGAGGGGGATTGACCCGTGGTCGGTGTCCGTCCAGACCTAACTGTTCTCTAAGAGGTCTCGAAACCTGCAGCAGGAAGGAGTTCTGAGACCTTCTTCCTAAAAGACCATCCTCTCCTGCTAGCGTAATGACTCATATTGTGTCATCATCATCATCATCATCATCACACTTCTTTAATTATCATGGATGACTTTCGTTGATATTTTTTTTATTAGTTTTCTCAGTTATTGATAGAAGTGATTATTTATGAGGGGATTTATTGCTATATATATCGAGCGTTCATTGGAAGGCTCTGTTTCGGACAGGCGTTTCCGATTGGTTTATCAGTGTCCGCGGTCTTCAAGTATTTCTGTGCCTGTTCCCTCCACTCGTGTCTCGTCAAGCTGTAAGCTACGTATGAAAGCGTGAATTCCCTCTCTTGTCTGATACACACAAGAGAGGAACAGACCATTCCATCATCACTTGTAATGTTATATCGCTTGACTGACGTTTCAAGTGTTTTATTGCGTCTTTACTGTTTTATTACACCTCTGCCATGCGACTTCTCCTTCACTTTTCATTCTTCGTAGTGACGCAAGTTTATGGTATTTTTCAGGTAATTTGTTGGCGATAATTTTTTCCCTGTTTCAGTTATCGCTGCGCGAAGCGTTACCAATATGTACGTATCTTGGTACTGAATTTGTTGGTCCCCTTATTGGCATGGTCTTTGGGTACACTGCCAGTAAATAAAAGTTACGTCACACACACACACACACACACACACACACACACACACACACATATATATATATATGAACCATATATTTAAACACAATAGGACGAAGTGAAGAAATCTTTCTCACACACAAACTAAAGTCATGCTTCACCTTCGTACTCGCTGCATGCTAAGGCCCAGTCATCATGTCTGGCCCCGAGCAGCAGCCTCCTCCTCCTCCTCCTCCTCTCCCTCGTCTTAACCTTTCCTCATCGCATACGAAACGTTTCCAACACACACTTTCTATAGCGACTCCCCATGGCGACGTCCAAGTCTCCCTGGCACACCCCGCGACCTGGCCATCTCATTCATTTGACTCATTCATCTCCTTACACCCACCGACATATCTTTTTTTTTTTTTGGTCTACCCCTGAGCCTGCTGTTGTATCATGAGATTTCATCATAAGCACTGCGGTAGAAAGGTTGTCAACGCGTGCGAGAGAGTTTCTGTGGTGTGCATATCTTTCTTTTTTAATTCACTGTTCTTAGGTATTGTTTTATCATGGAAATGAGTCTCCCCCGATCGTCTATTTGAATATCTACAAATCATACACAGTGTTTGCACACACACACACACACACACACACACACACACACACACACACACACACACACACACACTTTTTTATCCTTTTGCGTGATATTTGATTTTCCTAGAACAGTGATTTGAGGTTCTAATGTTGGCTCAGCAATGTTGTCTCAAAACCCAAGACAAAAATGAATCCTTCCGTGTCAGTCTGATATGGATGATAGACACATGAGGCATATATCATGCCCATTATTATCATTTTTAAGTTAATCATCCTGCGATTATGGTTCTTATTCCCGTATTACGATGCTTGGATTTGTATACTCTCGACCAGGTCATTTTTCCTATCCTTAACTTCACTTTCTTTCCCACTTACGTCCCCTTATATTAACTTATATTTCCGCTTCATATCTTATTTCAGGTCGCTTCTCCTCCCGTGTTACACCAAGTATATTCACCTCCTCCCTCCTTAACTTGTCTCATTAATCTAATTACCACGAACCATTACCCTGTTCAGATTATCATGTCTCGTGCATCCTTGCGTGTTTCTCACATCCCGCTGTCTGTGTCTCTCTGATTAAGTCACCCGCCGTCATTACTACTCCCCCATCAATACCTAATCTATCCATCGTGCTTTAGAATTACATCCTTTTTGTGACACAGAATTGATACCATACCCCGAAAAAAAACCCTGCATCGTCCCTTATCTATAACTCACAACCCCAAGCCTTGATACACATACTGGACACTATATTCCTCTCCTGTAACGACTGTTATTACATGGTTATTATCCTCACTGCGTCACGTGAAGCATGATTACTTATCATCCCCCTGTTGGCCCAGTGTGCGACGCAGGATTGCTCCCAACTCCATCATCCCGTCGAATCCTGCTCTCCCGAATGAGGATCCTTCCTGTGGTTGTCATCTACCTGGTCGGCCCCACTCCCCGCGACTCCTCAGCGTAACAAGCGCGGGGCCCACACAGCCGAGGCCCCGGGATGAGTAAGATCCATAAGTAGTTGTTTACGGATGTGTCCACGCGGATGTTCCCTGAAACTCGACCCAACCGCACTAGGCGGCACCGCGGCGCATGCGTGTCGGTGTGTGTGTGTGTGTGTGTGTGTGTGTGTGTGTGTGTGTGTGTATTAGTGCATTAAGTGAAGAATTATGCGTATGCGTGGTTGCGTATCTGGATATGTATGGATATAGTGTGTTATAGGTTACATACGTGCGTATATATATATATATATATATATATATATATATATATATATATATATATATATATATATATATATATTTCTTTCATACTATTCGCCATTTCATTTCCCGCGTTAGCGAGGTAGCGCTAAGAACAGAGGACTGGACCTTTGAGGGAATATCCTCACCTGGTCCCCTTCTCTGTTATATATATATATATATATATATATATATATATATATATATATATATATATATATATATATATATATATATGCATATGTATATAGACGTTAGATGTGAGTTGGGTGTTCAGCAAGAAGATACAGTGGTACAAAAGGAATGAACGTTAAGGAGAGATTTTTAGGGGGGCTAAGTTAAAGACATTGAGACGGTGATGATAAGCGATATGGGGGAATACGAACTGCTGGCAAGGAGCGTGTGGTCAGGAGCAGAAATGGATCTAAAAGATGGAAATTACTTACGAAGTAGCAGTGACAGGCCTGCTGTATGGAGCCATAACATTAGCACTGACAGCCACTGAAGAAGAGTGACTGGATGCCTTTGAAATACGATTGAAGAAAAGGAATTTAAACCTCTGGTGAGGCGGCCGTTGTGTAGAATAAAGGATACGAAGACCAGACTCCAGCAGGTACCAGGCCGTCTGAGATTTAGAAAAGGCAAGGTCGACGTGGTTTGGATTCGTAAGGAGGGTCGGAGACGGCAGAGTCCCCCGGGGAGGGTGTTGAGGACGGAGATGCGTGGGAGGACCCCAGTTGGGAAGACTAGGGACCAGGCGGGAGAGTCAGTGTGAGGGAAGCGAATAAGGCGATGCAGAGCCAGAGTCAGAGTGAATGGAGAGTCCGGGAAAGGAGCGGAGTGATAAGTCAAAGCTGTCATCATTATGTATATATACGAATATAGTACATACGAACGCGCACTTTCATAGAACACACGATACTTTCCAACAGCCAGGATTCGAACCCAGGACCTTTTGCATGATGTTCGAGAACGCTAACCGTTCGGCTATGATCGCCAGCACGTATGATAAAGGCCTGAAGAAGAATTTGATAAAGTGTATATGATTAAAGGAATTAGAAAAGAAAGAAGACATAGAAAAGAGATAATTGTACTTCTGAAAGTATATAAGCATTGCATTTGATTTTTTTTCAGAGATCTTTTATGAGTTCGTATATAATTGACCCAAAAGGTAAAAGGCATTTTCATATTATATTTACTTTAAGAAAATCTCGTATACAAACCTCTTCTCGCTATAGATTTGCATTTTTTGTTCAGTTTAGCCTAAAAGTCTTTATCACACGTATGTTATTGTGCAGTTCAGTGACCGACATGGCACGGGCGGCGACACATGCCCCATTCACTGGCCATCTCGGGTGACAGGAAGACAGAGGAAGTCGTTCCTCACGTGTCTTAACCCGGGTCAAGTATAACGAAGATGCTGGATGTTTCTGCAGTGAAATGAACGGCAGTGATCAAACGCTGGCCAAGGACAGCTGCTCCACCACGGGTGTACAACAGAAGAAATATTTCCTTGTTTTTATTCACTCATTCATTGAATAATCATTGTACAAGTTTATCTGTCAGGTGACGCATTTTTGGGAGGTTTGAAGTCCCTCAAGGAAGAGTTGCTTCCACGTAAGT
Organism: Panulirus ornatus; assembly: GCF_036320965.1. Lineage (NCBI taxonomy): Eukaryota > Metazoa > Arthropoda > Malacostraca > Decapoda > Palinuridae > Panulirus > Panulirus ornatus. The sequence goes on from NC_092291.1 coordinate 19,908,766, forward strand.
CAAGAGCATCCTCAGAAGAATTATGAAACTCCTTCTTGTCTTCCTCCTCCTGTCGCTTGTCATGTTTGCGGCCTTGTTCACAACAGGAGAGCTGCTGCTCGGTGGCCTGACACACACACACACACACACACACACACACCTCCACCTCTTCCTCCTCCAAACGTCCTGAACTTTACACTTTCTCCTTTTGTATCTCACGTGCACTGGCAGCCTCCTCACCTCATGCAGCCGGGCTCATTCTTGTTGTCGGTTGTCTTATCGACAGCACGTTAGCGACCCGCCTCGCCATGTGACACTTAAAACCAAATGGAAGCCTTGCCCGGTAATAGATGCCAGAGATGTTGAGGATTCTTCAGCACTCGAGTGTCCAGTGACCGAGAGGGTTCAGTGGCATTGAAAATCACTTTGTAAAAAAGACATTGTTGTAATTTTCCTTCCTTTTCGAGTTTGTTTTTCACACCTTCTAAGTTCCTAGAGGTTTCCCTGTGATGTGATTTTTATCTATTGTTTTTTTTTCTCCCTCCGTTGGTCTCGAACTGCGCCTGGCCACCTACCGAGGTAGAGAGACAGACAAGACAGGCATAGTTTGACTGTGTGAGCCTGGCGTCACCTATCACCACTCATCATCTGGGTCACCACTGACCTTTAAAGTCACCCCCATGACCTCAGCACAGACTCCTCAAGTCAGCACAGCCCTCCCTCACCTGGCAGGTAATAGATACTCCACTTGATCCTTCATGTACGTCCAGGATACACCATCATCGTAATTGAACCTTCGGATGTCTGTAGGACTCAGTGGGATCCACCGGTATGAGTAGATGAGAAGCAACCGTCGAGGAGGACATGTGTGGTAGACTGAGGTCGCGTGTGACTCATGAAACAATCATTGTTGGTGGGTCTTATGTGGCCTTTGTGTACGTTGCCGTGGTCTACACAGAGACGTGGGGACGAAGGGAAAATCTTTATCCAAATTCCAAGCGAAGGATTTGAAGTGTCTAATGAGGTAAATTTTAAGCCTTCATTTATTTAGTTGTAAGTTACATCAACACACACACACCGCAAGTATTACAGAAAATGGTAGGTTGATGAAAGTAATTGATTTCATCAGTCTTTAATCTCTCATTTATCAGAGATGGATGTAAGACTCCACATATTTCCTTATTGTTAGATCCCAAACTTTGAAGCTCGAAAACTGGAAGAAAAACACAAATGAAAATGTCGAAATTGTGGAGGTATTAAAACTCACAAGTTATTGTGATTTTCACAACGTTGCTGGTAGTTGTTGGCTATATATAGAAATCTTTATCAACCTTGGAAGTTATTTCTTGCTGTGTGTGTGTGTGTGTGTGTGTGTGTGTTTGTGTGTAGTTCGGATCCCCTACAGCCTAGCAGAAAATTGATAAAACCTTTCTGTATCTTAGGTCGTCTCTCTCTCTCTTTCTTTCTCTCTCTTGTTCCATGATACGTTTCTGCAATTTCTCCTCTGTTGCCTCTTTGTTCTCTCATCAGACTGATGAAGCAGGTAATGAAGAGGAAGACTGAGACGAAGTGATGTATGATATCATTGTGTACAGCAAATGATAACTGATGAGAGAAGACAAGAGAATTAAATAGTGGAGAATGGGATAAAGGAGGGATATATATATATATATATATATATATATATATATATATATATATATATATATATATATATATAGAGAGAGAGAGAGAGAGAGAGAGAGAGAGAGAGAGAGAGATTCAAACCCCGTTTCCCCACTCACACTCGTGGAAGGTGACCACAACCCTCCTTCAGTGCCACCTGTATCAACACGCAGTACATCGAACAACCCCAGTGGTGGGTGGGTCACACGTCTCGGTCGACGAGTTCCACCTCACGTGATGAAACGCCTCGTAGAGTCACCAGTGTACGTGTACGTAGGGAAGTCCGTGCATGTTGCTCTGTGCTTATAGAGTTGCGGAACTCTTTGCCTCCTGGAGCGTTTCATGCACTCGTCAGATGGCTCCCACGAATGCTCTGAGGGGCCAGAGAGGAGGCTTCCTAAGTAGAGTTATAAAGATAAGAAAAGGTCGTTAGGGAATAAGGCAAGAAATATCGCTGGGAGAAGCGTAGCTGAGGATGAGAGATGCACCCACAAAGATCTCTCATATTAGGCGATTAAGCTGGAGCTTGGCGATGCGGAGCGCTTTAAGCTGTTGGCGATGGTGACGGATTGTGGCGGTCAGGGGCGGATGCGTGCGTCGGTGGATGGTGAGGTCTGAGGGCAAGATGATGTGGTTGGTGATGCAGAGGGAAAGATCGGTGGTGATGGTGAGGGTAAGATGAAGATGTTGAGGGATAAGATGGTGGTGACGGAGAATGGTGGTGATGCGGGGGAAGAAGATGATGGTGATGGTATTGCCGCTGTCAGAAGTGGGATGGTGGTGATGATGTTGGTGGTTGAAGACTCGGTGTTGGTGACGATTGAGAGGAGGACACGGTGGTGGCGATCCTGAGCTCAGCGACGTGGAGCGACGAGGAACAGAGAGACATTTTGCAGTGGTCGCGATGACGCTGGCGAGAGAAGAGCAGGGATGTTGGAAACCTGTTGCCTGTGTCGGGGACGCGTCCTGGAGACGATCAGGAACGTCCAGGTGAGATGCTGGTGAACGTGTGGCGTTCCTGTGGGTCATCTGGACACCCGAAATCTATTATGTCAATGGCCATCAACAGATCTCTCAACGGTTGGTGAATGGCCGCTCTTGTCTCTCCCCATTGATGGAGATAATAGTTACCATCAGTTGGGATGATGGGGTGGGGTAATAGAGCCATTGTTTGTCCAGGCCTTCAAAGAGACCTAACCATTGAGAAGTATAATGGATAGACATTATAAGTTGAAGGGAGTGGATAGACAGCGGTGTTGAGGATGGAATAATGGTGTTAGATAGATTGAACCTGAGTGGCGGCGGGAATGAACGTGATTGGTGGTGAAAGTTGGACACTTGTATGTGTGAGAATGGATGTGTGTGTGGTGGTGAGAACGAACCTCTGGGAGAGGATGAACCACTCTGGAGGACAGAGGAGAATGTGCGTGGTGGGGAGAGAGAGAGAGAGAGAGGAAAAATTGAATGAGGAAAGAAAGTGAAACAACTTAGAGAGAGAGAGAGAGAGAGAGAGAGAGAGAGAGAGAGGAGGTCATAGTGCGGATTAGAGGGAAGTAACTCGGTTGGGGGGAGAATTAAGAATATTGTGGGGAGAAGACAGGAACAACTTAGAGAGGGAGGAGAGAGAGAGAGAGAGAGGGCTAGCTTGATGGGGAAGGAAAGAGAAAGAGCAGAAGAAAGGAGAAATTCTGTCGGGGAGGAGAGAGCTATGATGCTGAGAAGGAGAAAGAAGTAACACTGTAGGGCGGAGTGAGAGAAATAACACGGTAGGGAGGAGGGGGTTGAGGTAACACGGAGGGAGGTAGAGAGAGAGAGAGAGAGAGAGAGAGAGAGAGAAAGAGAGAGAGAGAGAGAGAGGAGAGAGAGAGAGAGAGAGAGAGAGGAGTAGGATGGTAGGGGTAGGAGGGAGGCAGGAACATCTTAGTGGGGGGAGGAGAGAGGATATACATGGTGGTGGAGGTGACGCTGTTGGCGGCCGCAACAACTTTCACTATGATGTCTTGAGGGTGGAGACGAGTCGACGGTGGACGGTCGTGTTCCCAGTCCTTCCTCTCGCCTCACACCTGCAGCATCAAACCCCTTGTGTTAATATCTAACGTCCAGAGACATTTATTTTTCTATTTTGTATCGTTTCACCGGAATATATGGTTTCCATCAGCCTGAATAAACATTACTAACACTTCTCACAATATATAACACAGAATTATCACAAGTATAACTGTATTTCTACCCCTTGAAAGGTAATTCATGAACAAATACCTGTAGGTCCTCATGGTCACCCGGCGAGGTCGAACAGCAGCTGTGCCGCGCAAGACACCCTTCCTCTCTTGCTGCTCAGGAGCGACTGACTGTGAGTGGTCACTTGCTATTCACCTCTCGTTCAATGGCTGCCTCGGGGCGAAGATGTACCGCCTACTAGCATAATACAGCCAATCACGTGGGCCCCCTCTATCCAGGAACGGGTTTCCGTGGGGTTTTATGTTTGCGTTTGATATGATATACGATGTCTTGACATTTCATTGGTGTGAATGACACAAAACTTATTCGTAAACATCGCTTCGGCAAAACGGAGACACTCGCTTCAAAACGAGTTTAATACGTGCGATTTTTCTAATGATAGAAGGTGAGTGAGTGTTGGTTTGTGCGTGGGGTCGTGGTAGGGTCAGCCAAGGGGATGCTCTCGGGCTGCAAGAGTTAAGAGTTGCGATCTGGCCGCATAGGGGTTGGTCGCGTTCAGTCCTTGCTCTCCCGAGTCCCTCCGCTTCCCTTTCCTTGCAGTTGTGGCCCGGTCGTTCTTTCCTATTTCTCCCTCCCCATCCCCACCAACGAATAGATCAAACCCACAGTCTCGAGGCAGTCCGTGGCGGCCAGGGTGGGGCTGGTGAAGTAGCTGTCCCGTAGACCTTTGGCCCCACCTGCCCTAGCGATGACCTCATTCCTGGCGGTGGTGGGCACGGTCTAGTGGTGGCCCAGCAGATGCGTGGGAGCCTCTCCCCAGAGCACACGCGCTCCACATGTGCACCCACTCACCCGCGATACGCCCCGCGCACACACATTCACGCCGACGTACACAGCCTCGGTGCTCCTAGCGTTCATGTGAGATCCAGTGCACAGAACTTGATATCAACTGTGGCCCAGTGGTAGGGATCAGTGCCAAACATTACCTACGAAGGGGGGGTAAAAAAAAAAGATATAGAACGAAACCTTAAAGTGAATTGAAATGACCAGATAGCCAAAAGGCCACCAGCCTACCACAGTGATGGATTCCTTGAGCGACAAGTCCGACTGTGGTTTATTCGTGTCGCAACACCCAGTGATGTACAGTAACATGGTGTGCAAGGTCGAGAGCCCTAAGGATGTAAGTGACAGTTCTCCCAGTGTCACGCCGGGCCTGCCCTGCGACACCTCGGTGACCCAGCTGTCTGCGCCCCTCACCATGGCTACGGAGCAGGTCATGCCACCAGAGCAGGTCGTCAAGGTGAGTCCTGACTTAGGTAGATGCATGGGACACTTAGTGGTTGGATATGGTGCCATATAAAGCAACTTGGATTACTATCTAGGTGTGCATCGAAGTTCCTCACGCCCGTTGGATTATATCATTTCCTTGTCCATCCAGTGTCCCGTTTGAGTTAGGAGAGTGGTTGAAGATTGACATAGTACTCCAGTAATTAAACAATATCTCATCAATATCTGTATCGAATATCAGATGGAAGGAGAGGAGGGGAAAATTAACCATCATTTTGTAAGACGACTTTCAAATCAGATTTTCGTCTTCGCGTCGTGAAATATTTTGTGCAGAACGCAAGGTGAATTTAGTACTCTGGCAAGTACGTGTGAAGAACTCAGGAAGTGAAGGATGTGAAATCAGGAAATATATATATATATATATATATATATATATATATATATATATATATATATATATATATATATATATATATATATATGCGATAGACCACAATTTTCTTTCACTATTAAAACGGGGAAGAAAAAAATCCACTTCGTGTCACTAATACTTGTTTTCCACTCGTGTCTTCATGATGCAAGTCTTCTTGCTCCGTAAGAACTTCAAGTCCTCTTCAATGTGGCATCACACGACCAGTGTTTATCTTGTTACCAGCACCGTGATCTTCCACCACGGGCCGCGTATCTACACAAACCCCCCTGCAGGCAAGTGGGGACCTCGCTCGCCAGTTTGGCTCGCCCGCTGACGGCCGGCGGCTCCTTAATAGATACCTGGCGTACGTGTGGCGATATATCTATCGTTGTGGTGGTGGTGTTAGGAGGTCGTCGTGTACACGTCCCGCTGGTGCTCTGAGGCCGTGACGTGGCGGTGGTATGATTGGCTCGACGTGTACGTACGTACGTACGTACATCATCATCATCCAGAGGAATGATGTTTATTGTGGTGGTGCTTGTGCGGGTGTCATGTTGCTGACTATGTAGCGGTGTTTCCATGTACAACCCCAGTGATGTTGTATCGTGGACATCCCCGGGTTCGTAGCGGTGGCCCCCACTTTACAACCCCAGTGATGTTGTATCGTGGACATCCCCGGGTACGTAGCGGTGGCCCCACTTTTACAACCCCAGTGATGTTGTATCGTGGACATCCCCGGGTACGTAGCGAGGCCCCACTTACAACCCCAGTGATGTTGTATCGTTAGACTAACCGGTCCGGGTGCTTATTTTTTTTTTCTTTTTTTTCTTATCTCCTCTAATGCCGATGTTTGCTTTTAAATGACCACAGTAAAGTGTCTACTGGCAGCTCAGATGTTTACCTGAGCTGCCGCCACTGAACTTCTTGGTAGACGAGCCATAGTCATCCTTGGCTGCCTCTGTAGTCAATTAAGATATCAAATGCTACTTTGCAGTTTACCGTCTTATCTTTCGTAGTTTTTCAATGCTTTTGGTGGAGACGAAAAGTCACTCCTGCAGGACCGTAAAATGCGGATACAGCTTAAGACAGAATGTTATGAGACTGGATATTATCAAAAGAAAATTGTATGTCTATTTATCTATCAATATATATATATATATATATATATATATATATATATATATATATATATATATATATATATATAAATATATATGTATATATATATATATATATATATATATATATATATATATATATATATATCTTTCTTTTCTTCTTTCAAAATATTCGGTATTTCCCGCATTAGCGAGGTAGCGTTAAGAACAGAGGACTGGGCCTTTGAGTGAATACCCTCACCTGGCCCAGTTCTCTGTTCCTTCTTTTGGAAAATTAAAAGAAAAAAAAAAAAAAAAAAAAGAAATGAGTCCACGGGGAAAATGAACTCATAGGAATACCTTGATCACGCGCAAAATTGTGATGCTTTCCAATACATACATACATACATACACACACACACACACACACACACACACACACACACACACACATATATATATATATATATATATATATATATATATATATATATATATATATATATATATATATATATATATATATATATACCGACTTGACTGCATGCCCAGCCAGTCAGGTACATTTGCACGTGCAGTATCCATAAAACCATACCTCCATCCAGACGTACAGGACACGCACTATGGACCAAACAACCCCGCACTCGCGGACACACAAGGGAATCACGTGCGGAAGGGGGGCGTCAATGGCACTTTAGGTCGCTAGTTATTGTAAGCAATACAAGTCTGTAAACTATCTAAGCCATCAGACAACGTCGGAAAGTGAGATTTGCCTCCAAGACAGACGATTTCCTAAATTGTGATTGTACCTCTGAATCTGGAATGTGCTGCAGGGAAATGGTTTCCGGGTTTTGTAAGGACAGAGGTATTCTATATATATATATATATATATATATATATATATATATATATATATATATATATATATATATATATATATAAGATATCATTCAAACCCTAGAACCCTGTCTATAGACCTCCTACAGCCCCAAGCAGGAGCAGGGATAGTTGGATTCCTTTGCAGCGTGAAGTTCTCCCAAAATATTTTGCTGCACTCATTTCGACTGCTGGAAATGATACATCCTTGTCGGATGAAGAAAAGAATCTCGCTCTTGGTGTTATCTTTTGCATGCCGAGTCCAGAAACACACACACACACACACACACACACACACACACACTGTGAAAGAAGGTCTCAATATTGATAGCATCTGGGAGGGAGTAAACTAAAGGGATCTGTGTGTGAGATGGGGGTAGAAATTGCCCGTAGCCTATCGCCACCGTCCCACTGCAGGAGAACCATAAAGGAGACAAACTATCTATTGAATGATATTAGAATCGTATTTAGGTACATGAATGAGGCAACATTCAGCATCCTGCTCACGTCCTACATTAGGCGAAGACAACGAGATGCCTCTCAGAGTTTGGTTACTTACACTTACTTAAAGCACAGGGAAAGGAGGAAAGAGGTCTGGGATTCACCCACCGTGGAAGACAGAACAGTAAGAGGTGAGACTTGAATCACAACCTTTTAAGTTTTTAAACCTGTTTGACGAAGGCAGCGGTGAACACTTCTTCGAACGATGCAAAGATAGAACATCCAAAGGCCATAACTTGAAATTAAGCAAGAGGCCTGCTAGATAACTCTTAAAGAAGAAGTACTTTTCATAGTATACGAGTGGTGAATGAGTGGAATAAATTTGGGTGATGAAATTGATAAATGCAGACAGCATACAAGGGTTTCAGAGGTTGCATGACAGAGTTCCGGAGATGAGGGACCCAGCGAGTGTTCAAATCCTTCACCGTAAGATCCAAATTAGTGGTTACACACACACACACACACACACACACACACACACACACACACACACAAACAGTACTTGTTCATCTGTCTCTTTATTTTGATTAAATACATATTCAAACAGACAGACATTCATTTTGTCTTTTCGCTTACGAAAACTCTGAAGCGCAGTTACCCCCAGGGTATGTCACAGATTCAGAAATGCTGTCATTGCTCAGGAAATCACGGGAAATCATCCACGAATTTTGAGTGCAGTGCTTTGGATGGTTTACAGACTCGCGTTGCTTACAATATCTAGCGCCCTAGAGTGACAGTGAAGCCATCGTCCGCACGTGATTCACGTGTTTACCTGTAAGTGCAGACTTCTATTTTCCGTGCGTCCACTGTACTCCGAGGTGGTAATTTCTTGGCATGATATATATATATATATATATATATATATATATATATATATATATATATATATATAAATATATACTCATTCCTATGAGTCCACGGGGTAAATGAATCACGATAAGTTCCCAAGTGCACTTTCGTGTAATAATCACATCAGGGGAGATACAAAAAAGAAATATAAGTCAGTTGATATACGGCGAAGAGACGTAGCTAGGACGCCATTTGGTAAACAAGTGATTGTCCAAGACAGACAACGAGTGTATCATATATATATATATATATATATATATATATATATATATATATATATATATATATATATATATATATATATATATATATTAATTTATATGAGCCCACGGGGAAAATGAAACACGATAAGTTCCCAAGTGCACTTTCCTGTAATAATCACATCATCAGGGGAGACAGAAGAGAGAAATGTAAGTCAGTTGATATACAGCGAAGAGACGTAGCTAGGACGCCATTTGGTAAACATGTGATTGTCCAGGACAAACAACGAGCTTATCATAAACTTATTATGTGGACAAAAAGGGGAATTGTTTGCAAATTTTAGCAATAATAAAGTTATCCAATTTGTATAGACCTTCAATAATGTTAAGATTATAATTCTTCGTGTATTTGATAATAGAAGATTCAATGATATTTCTCGTGGTACTGGAGTTAGAGTTAATAACTGGGATGGCATTACTCCAGTCAGTACAATGATCATAATTTTTAACGTGATTAAACAAGGCATTTTATTCTTGTCCTGTTCTAATACTATATTTATGTTGCTTAAGTCTAACAGAAGGTTCCTTACTAGTCTGCCCAACATGAAATTTATCACAATTTCTACATGGCACTTTATAAATGCCCCCGGGAGAAATTTCTGGTGAGTTCCTGATTAAGATATTCTTAATAATATTATTGTTACTGAAGGCAACATTTACATTAAAGGATTTAAGCAACATGGGAAGTGAAGTAAAATTATTATTAAAAGGGAGAACTGGAAGATTCTTGGTGTCAATATCACATCGCTATTATAAGGCGATCTGAACTCAGGGTTCATTTCCACAGTATCGATGAGACAGGTGAAGGTGATTCAGAGGCACATGACGTTCATCCTCAGTACATCCTCGGGCTGATGGAGGTCAGAGCTGTGTGTTTGGTGGTATATATGTCCCGTACAATTACATCTTTGTCACACCACAGACAAGGACGGCTGGTCGCACGAATCAGCCCCTGAACAGACACACACACATTTGGTTGTCCTGTACAGAACCTCATCTGCTTCACCTCCCCCTTCCTCGGTCTCTCTTATCGTCTCCCATCCCTTCCTTAGTCTATCCCATCACCTCTCACTTATTTGTTCCACCCTCTCCCATTACCTTTCACTAGCTTGCTTGGTCTCTCCCATCAACTCTCACCACCCTGTTATTGACTCGTCCCGACACACCTCTCACCCTGTATCTCTTCACTTCTTTTCATCTCTCTCTCTCTCTCTCTCTCTCTCTCTCTCTCTCTCTCTCTCTCTCTCTCTCTCTCTCTCTCTCTCTCTCTCTCTCTCTCTCACACCATTCTACCCCCACCCCGCTAACCAACCACTTTCACCGAATGGTTCTCCTCCAACCCCCCCCACCTTTGGGTACGGGGAGGGGGGAGGGGACGACACGTCTGTGGCCGCTTCCGTCAGTGAGGGCCGTCAGCGTGGCTGGCTGTGGACGCGTTCGAGTGCAGTAAATACATCGGTGGCGCCGAGGGTAATAAGATATCTGATAGTAGACAAGGATTTCAGTTTGCTCAAGTCTGCTCTGAATACGATCGATCCCGTCGTGTGGTAGAAGAGATTAATTTTCGTCTTATAAATGCGTTGGATGTCTTTTTTTTTTTTCCCCCCTCGTAGCCTTTACCAAGTGGAATGGAGCAGTGATCAAGCGGTAGATTCATTGCAGTTAGTGAAGGATCTCAGATACGGAAGAGCGGACAGGAGTATACAGGTGAACACATTTAGGTGGTCATAATGTTATCATAAGGAAGGCTTAGTTAAAGAAGACATCCTGAAGGGCCGTGTACCAAAACCTTCGAGAGTGATATTGACGCTCAGTTTACCCACGGCTATTGGGTAACCATCTTCCTTTTTTATGTAGTAAAATGAAGCTTTCTTTTATTTACATTTAGTATACTTTGTGACGCTGTCTCCAGCGTTAGCGAGGTAGCGCAAGGAAACAGACGAAAGAATGGCCCAACCCACCTACACACACACGTATATACATAAACGTCCACGCACGCACATATACATAACCATACATTTCAACGTATATATACATATACATACACAGACATATACATATATACACATGCACATATTCATACATGCTGCCTTCATCCATTATCCCTGGGGACAGGGAAGGAAGAGTCCTGTCCACGTGCCTCCTGCGTATCGCAGAAGGCGTCGACTGAAAGATGGGCTGCAGCGGGAGGATTGGAATCCTCCCTCCCTGTATTAGTACTTTCCAAAAGAAGGAATAGGCAGGAGAAGCCAAGTGGGGGATACTTCCTCCAAGGCCCACTTGTTTGTTCTTGACGCTACCTCGAAACATACTTGAGAGAAATATGATAAGATACAGGCAGATAGATAAATAGATAGATATAGATAGATAAATAGATAGATATAGGTTAGATATAAATGGTAAATGATATTGCTTATGCGACACAGTGACCTCTTTTATGGGACTGGGCTTCAATCAGCAGCAGGGTAAGGATGAACTCTTATATAATGAGAATGTCCCCGACGACACTGTACTCCTTTTCATCCTCTGACGATGACACAGCCTCCTCAAAGGCGACTTTTCACTCGCGCTGTAACAACATACAGGCAGGGGCCAAATGTATATATATATATATATATATATATATATATATATATATATATATATATATATATATATGCTAGGTGGCCATTAATCAACCAGTCCACACCTGACTTGGCTATGGGCCAACTTCACACCTCAAGACACGAACCCGGACGTGAGCAGTACTGAACACTCTTTAATGTTCTCACTACATCATCAGGAAACTTGGATTAACAATTATTGCTACAAATAATTCACCGTTACAGGGAATTGGATAACAAAATTGTATCATATTCTAAAGATATCAACTACAGATCACCATCTGAAAGATTGAATATCTTATCATCTCAGTCATGATTTTGTCTCGTTATCACCCTTACCTTATCATGGCAACATGTTGGTATAGTGATGTTATCAAAGAGTTATTTTTTTTTTAATATGTATCGACCTGTGTTAAGATATGTCAGTCGTCTACAGCCTTCTACTTGCATTTTTCATGCTCAGAATATTTTTCACACTTATTCAAAGTATGACTTAGGTATAGAACTTTTTTCTTCACACTCGTTTGATGACTGAATGGGTATAGAAATGTTTTTGTTCACACTTACTCAATGTATGAATAGGTATAGAACTTGTTTCGCTTATTCACCTTATGTATAAGTGCAGAACTTTCTTCACACTTTTTCAATATATATATATATATATATATCTTTCTTCTTTCTTTCATACTATTCGCCATTTCCCGCGTCAGCGAGGTAGCGTTAAGAACAGAGGACTGGGCCTCTGAGGAAACATCCTCATCCAGCCCCCTTCTCTGTTCCTTCCTTTGGAAAAAAAAAAAAGAAAAAAAAAAGAGAGAGGGGAGGATTTCCAGCCCCCCGCTCCCATATATATATATATATATATATATATATATATATATATATATATATATATATATATATATATATATATATATATTGTTCAGCTCCGTCGCTTCGTTGTATATCACCTGACTGTTATATTTCTCTTTTGTGTCTCCCCTGATAATATGATTATTACACGAAAGTGCACTTAGGAACTTATCGTGTTTCATTTTCCCCGTGGACGCTTAGGAATATATATATATATATATATATATATATATATATATATATATATATATATATATATATATATATATATATATATATATATATAACTATTCAAGATATACATGATTAAAATTGAAATTTACAGAAAACTAGACTTGGTATCATAACCCTATTTCTGGGACATTTTTCTCTCACTGAAATCACTGAGAGTGATGATGAATCTGGCTGGGGCTAGATATTTGTATCACTGAATCTCTAGTTCCGTGTCATTTCGTTGCCTCAGTCCGGGGACACACCAGGAATTTATAGGTTGAGACGGCCTACAGATATTGGTAGAATTGCTTTAAGATATTCCTCGAATGTTTGCCCAGGGGAAGAGAGAGAGAGAGAGAGAGAGAGAGAGAGAGAGAGAGAGAGAGAGAGAGAGAGAGAGAGAGAACGTCCCATCTTTATGCCTTTCGAATCTCTGCTTTCCTAAATGCATTTGCACTTAGAAAGACACCGGTAAAGTAAGATTGGTTCTTTCCATGTGTTGATAAAGGAAGGAAGGTTAGGAGGAGATCATTGCTAGACACGGAGCCTTACTTTACTTGAGGCCGTTGTTAAGTTCCTACTTATAAAATCATATGGAAGTGGAGACAAGTAGTGTTTTTTTCACTTTAGGTGGAAATCTTGTGGTATTTAGATACATCGTTTGTGTGTACATTATTTTTTTTTCACTTTTCTATCATCATAATTTTGAGTTACTTAAGACCAGATATTTCGTGTTTACGTAAGTGATCATAACTTATTTAGATCAGCACTTGTGTTGCTAAGGTTAGGATCGTGGGGAGAGAGAGAGAGAGAGAGAGAGAGAGAGAGAGAGAGAGAGAGAGAGAGAGAGAGAGAGTAAGGGAGAGAGAGAGGGAGACAGGGGGCGGATGGGTGGGTGGGTGGGTGGGTGGGTGTCGTCTGGTCTGGGATCATGAAGTTGTCTGAGCCCACTAGTATTTGTGTTGTTGCTGACGACATCTTGGAGTTGATAGAGGGCCAGCGTTTGTGTTGCAGAATCTTGACTTACCACCTGAAACCAGTTCTTGTGATGTATTACCGAAAGAAACTTGTCCAGTGTAAAGACCTCTGCTGGTAGCCACGGGAGGTGGTGGAGGGAGAGGGAATGGCTCTTTCTTTTTCTGATATGTGTATATATATTTTTGTATATGTCATCCCCAGGCTGTCGGGGCGTCAGTGTTGGCTGGACAGTGATGATACATGATGACTGCTGAGGAAGAGGAGGAGGAGGTAGAGGAGGTGTGGGTCTGCGGATGGTGTGAGGCAAGCATTGCCGTCTGCAGAGAGAGAGAGAGAGAGAGAGAGAGAGAGAGAGAGAGAGAGAGAGAACGTGATTTGAAAGAAAAGAGATATGGAGTTATAAATGAGGCCAGGATGATTTGTGAGAGGCGTGTGAGAGAGAGAGATTTAAAATAATTCTGAGTATAAGATAAATATTATTATAGTTCGTCGCGTGAGATTCTGAGAGGGAGAAATTCTGGTATTCGGTAAACAACGAGATACCAAAATTCAAGATTTCCAGACGTTATATGAAACTATTTTTTTTTTTTCTTAATGAGGTGAAAATTAAATTTTCATTTTATGAGATCATCGAGAGGTTGTGCACACATCTCCGCTAGGGTAGGTAGAGTGGAGGAAGCGGAAAGGTTGGTGGGGTGTGCGAAAGGGAAGTGTCTCATCTCTCGCCCTACCTGACGCCGTGGAGAGGGGTGCAGAATCCTCGAGTGGCACCTACGAGGGGTGTGCGGGGCGTGCCAAGTGCCGGGGGAGAGCACTCAGCCTCGCTCCTGGGCCAAGAGGGAGGACTGACCAAGAACTGCCTCTCCTTACGACCTGTGCCAACAACAACGGTGTTCACGAGAGATTTGATTCTCAATAGACTTTTAGTGCTTCGTGTTGATAGTGGGTATGTCTGTTTGTCTGTGTGTATGTCTGTTTACAGCCTGTGTGTCTGTCTGCGTTAACAATATGTGTATTATGAGATTTTTTTGTTGTTGACATTCGTGTTGCCTCGTATATGTGTTACCCTAACGCACGCACGCATACGCGCTCCAGCGTAGGCCAGGTATCCAATCGTGCACTCTCCCCTAGAGGGGAGGATGAACAGCCGCGGGACTCGAACCCGGGGTCCTCAACATTGGCACGTCGCAGCAGTAACTATTATAACTACAAGCGCTGCCTTGCACGTCCTCGTGAACTTCATGTCATAGTTTTTAACGACCGTTTAGTATAATGCTATACGACCCCGCCATGGACAGTCAGGATGGGGGAGAAAAATGGCTTGATAAACCACTTCTGTATGACGTAGAGCAAGATAATTATACATTCCGCCATAATAGATTATACAGTATTCTAAATCGTGTGCAGATGGGGCCCACTCCAGGTGAGAGACGCGATAAGTGAGGATAATTATCGGTTTGATTAATGGTGATTTTATCAATGATAGAGTCACGCTGATCAAATGACTGGGGGCTAAGTCATCCTTAAAGATGGGGTCCGTATGGCTGAACCTGAGTCTCTCTCTCTCTCTCTCTCTCTCTCTCTCTCTCTCTCTCTCTCTCTCTCTCTCTCTCTCTCTCTCTCTCTCTCTCTCTCTCTCTCTCTCTCGCTCGCTCGCTCGCTCGCCTCTACTACTACTACTACTACTACTACTACTACTACTACTACTACTACTACTACTACTACTACTACAACTACACTACACACACACACACACACACACACACACACACACACACACACACGGGGTAACCAGAGCGCCAAGCACCTCTGGAGAAGCGTCTTCTCATCCATAAGGAATACGCTCCCTTTTCACCAGAATTGGTACCCAAATTGCCGACCAATCACTACGCCCTGATTTACAATCCATTGCCTGGCAGTAAGATCAGTGTTTAGATTGTCAGGAACTAACTGGAAGATGAATGGTCAGTTCTGCGGCAAATGGCCTTGTTTAATGAATGAATGACCCCGTAAAACGAATGGAGGATTAGGTAATAGGAACGATTGACCAAGTCTGGTTATATTGAGCCATTTTCCTCGAAGTGGCGCAAGTGTTGAGCGGTCGTGAAGCGCTGGTTTTACGAGTCATCTGATTCTACAGCAACAGCAAACCTGTTTGTGACTTATTTATCGTAAAGAGGAACAGCGTTCTGTGTTATTTTTTAACTTATTTATCGTAAAGAGGAACAGTGTCTGGGTTATTGTGACTTATATATCGTAAAGAGGAACAGTGCTCTGAGTTATTCTATGTATGTATAAGAATTCCACTCGCGAGCCCACCTCTTCACCCGGAGCAACTCGCCCACATCTCTATGTATCCCTTGGTAAAAAGTCCCTCACTGCTTCCACTAGCGCTCCTCCCTCACCGTACGTACAAGGAGAACCTTCCACGGACCATCTTTATCATCATCCCAGTCATGTGCCTTCTCCAGATCCACGAATGCGACGCACACACACATATCCTTGTTTTTCTAAAGATATCTCTCACACACACTTCAAAGTAAACACCTGGTCCACACATCCTCTACCACACATTCCCCCATTCCACACTGTTCCTCCCCCCCCCAGTCTGATGCTCTGTACATGCCACCAGTCTCTCACTCATCACTCTTCCATACAACTTGCCAGGCGCACTTGACAAACTTATACCTCTGTAATTCGCACAGTCACCCCGTGTGCTCTCATCATCCTCAGAAGGCACCATGTGTTCTATAACAAGCGTCACAAAGCCAAGCCACTGTCGGGTCGGAGCTGTTCACTAACGCCCCCCGGTCACCAGGGTGTGGGTTAGACGAGACCAAACTCATCTTGAACGACAGCTAACGAAATCCTGCACTGTTCACCATCAGACATCTCAGCCCGTGCTGGAGGGTCTAACTACCACAACATTGCTTGATGAAAGCTAGCAGCGGAGAACGTGAAGAGGAAAGGGAATGAACGGGGAGTGCTTAACGCACGACCATCGAGATGGACGAAACTGAACTTTTTGCCGAGGGTGGGAGGGGGGTGGAGTGAGGAGGAAGAGAACGGGAAAGGGGATCGTTGGTAAATGATTTCAGGGAAAGGCTGGTACTGTACTCTTCCCTCCCCACCCACCTCCTGAGCCTACCCCTGTGACCTCCGTGAGAGAAGGTTTGCACAATGTCATCTCCATGTTACCGTGGACTATGAAGAACAATGATTATATAACGAGAACCTCTCTTCACGAATGGGCTAATCTGACACATTGGTTATCTCTGGTAGTTTTCGGGATAACTCATGAAGACCATGGACACGGGTGGGCATGGGCTCAACTCGCCCCCCGTCATTCATTGATCAGTAATGAGGAGACGAGGCAGAATGGGCAAATGATCCATTAGGACGTACTGTGATAACCTTATGTAATGATTACCATAATACCATGTGCTGTTCTCGATGTATGATCGCCTTACTTGTATAAACACACACACACACACACACACACACACAGGATATATACCATACGTTATATATATGTATGATTTCTGTTTTTCTTGGCGAAGATCACACCCTCCATTCTGGTAATGTTTCTGTCTCTGTTGAGCTTATAGCAGAGGATATTGTTGCGGTAATGGAGACATATAGCCAGTCTTTCTCTTCGACTATCTCTCCTTCCAATCCAATGGTTCAACCGTTCCTGTTCCGAAGCCAATCGAGCATGTCGAACCTGGGAGTAAAAACTCTCTTTGTGCGACCCGCATATTCAGGCTTTTCATCTCCGCTCGTAATCATCGCATCTCTCCTTCTTATTAAGAGAGTACGACAACCTCCCTCCTCTTCCCCTGGTAGGTCTGTCTGGTCTGTAGCAAAAAAAACTATATCTCACAACTTTTGTCGTTTTGCCTTTTCTTCGACTTTTCCGTTCTGACGACACTGTAGCTGTCTCTTTTTATATATAAAAAAAACAACAACTCTTTTTGGTTCTATTTTCTCGCATAGCTTCATCTTGTAAGCATCTACTATTCCTTCTCCCCCTGACACACCTCTTACGAATCAGTGTCCCTCTTTATAGTCTCTCTTGGTTGAGTCCAAGAGTCATTTTGCCTCTGGACACAGACTAGGCGTATGGAACAGATGGTATCCATCCTCGTGTTTGGAAGGAGCGTACTGCTGCGCATGTGCCGATGCTCACTTGTTTGTTTTTCCTTCTTCTTAGAATTTTTTTTTCTTCATTCGTAAGAGCATTCATTGGCACAGTCTATTCCCATGGTGGGTGACTGTTCTCACCCCCACCAACTATCGTCCTGTCGCTATTCCTTCTACTGTCTCCAATATCCTCAAATCTCTTTCCAACTCCCATTTCCTTGCGTGATTCGAATCTCAAAGCCTTCTCTCAGATCATCAAAATGGCTTTCACAAGGCGAAATCTACTGATGCTATCCTTTTCTTTGGTACTAATACCTCGTCATTCTCATTGAGGGACTTTTCGTGAATGCCAAGTCATAGCCAATACAGTAGTGAATGCTCTTTTAATGGGTGTGGCTCGGGGGTCTGATCTCCAAGCTTTCGTCTTTTGGATTCCCTTCGTCACTTTGCACCTCCAGTATCTAGCCTCCTTCCTCTCTGGCTGGTCTGTCTCCTTCTTTCGTATCGATGGACGAACCTTTCCCTTATTTCCCAATCATCGTCGGCGTCCCTCAGGTGTTGTGTCCTGATTCTCAAACATTTCCCTCTGTTTCATCGACGATTTCCTCTTGAATAGAAGAAAAAACTCATATACTGATGAGTCGGCACTTCATCACATTATTCTTGAATTGGTTTCGTCTTGTGCTCGATGTATGTCTCATCTCGTCACAGGTACTTCTACGAACTTATATGTACTTATAGTATAACCCTGTGGAACGGACGCAACCAATAACACTTCTTAAACCTTATTCCTTCCTATTTCTTTTGCTAAATTCCCTCTTAAAAATCCCTTCTTAACTTTACCATCTGTAATTCGGCCACTGAACAAAATAAGCTGTTTTAGTTTCTCTGTAACATCTAATCTATTTCGGTATTTTTTCGTCACCCTCATTTTCTTCTCTATCCTCATTACCCTCATTGTCCTCATTGTCATCATTGTCCTAATACCTAAGGCTGCCTCTGGCAGACTACCAGTCATGTTCCGGTGCAGAAGAATATTCTGTCCACTTTGCTCCGGTTTTTCAAAGGATTCTGTCGTCACTGTATGAAGTATTGCTCACACATCTGGGGAGGTTCCAGCTCACTATATGATCCTCTACAGAATCGAATCCAAAGGAATCCATTTTACCAGCTCTCCCAATTTGACCTGAAAATTTACCCTACCTGCCCTTCGCCACGATGTCAGTTTTCTTTCCATCTGCTGTTTATATATCACTATAGTTTCTATTTCCGAGAACTGACCGCCTGTGTGCCACCACCATCAACTGGATAGCGCATTACATGGCGATTCACTGTCACAGTGCTACTGTACGGCCCTTGGTAAGTAACGGGTGGGCCAGAGTGGCATCTGCCTCCCTCCCTCCCTCCACCGCCTTTTGGAAATCCTTATCCTCTTATGTCTCCACCATGAGTTACGACCCACATCTCTTTTCAAGAGGCAGGACTTCCACCTTCCACCCCCCCCCCTTCCCCCCCTACAACTCTTAGATTATATCCCCTTCTTCTGTTTTGACCGGTCCATCTCTATAGCGCCGGCCCCCACGGTGTCCATGTTCTTTTATAACGCCTGGTCTCCAATTTCGTATGTGACTTCAGCCCTCGACAACGAAGACAGTACGCACACCGTACACGCTTCGTGGTATACCTACTTAATACACACACACACACACACACACACACACACACACACACACACAAACACACACACAGTACCGTACACTGGGCACAACACTGTCGGTATGATACACTCCTGTCAGCCCAAACTGTATGTCGTATACGACAGACTGACATTCATGATGGCTTACAAGGGGTGGCCCATATCGGGAGACCCATCACAGAACACATGTCTCATTACATAGATCACAGCATATACACACACACACACACACACACACACACACACACACACACACACACACACACACACACACAGTGAAGACATGGTACATATATACAAGTTTAATAGGGCTACACAGGTGTAAAGCTCTCTTCACCGTAATACACAACTAGCAATAACAAATAGGAAGCACACACACACACGCACACACACACACACACACACACACACACACACACTCTCTCTCTCTCTCTCTCTCTCTCTCTCTCTCTCTCTCTCTCTCTCTCTCTCTCTCTCTCTCTCTGATAAAATCATATATGTGGACTGGATACGCAAGTATAAAAAAGCTGTGCGATAGTAGTAGAGGATGTTCACAAGATGGTGCCCGGCGAGTATAACACTCCCTCCTCAGTACAGCACAAAAGTAGGCAGTTATAAGTCGATAATTGCACACTTTTCCGAGCGCACCCGTCGCACCTGACACTGCATGTTCCAGATTACACACCTGCTATAGTGCTGGCGTCACTGTTCACTGCATCAGCGGCCACTAGCGTCAGCGAGGTGAACGCAAGGAGCGCGGTGCCCACCTAATATGCAAGCAGTGAAACGCTTTAGCAGCCCAAGCGGTATAGCTGGGCACGTCTGGTCGCATACCAATGCCAGCAAGTGACTGGTATTACAATACAGAGTGTGACGTATTTTGTTAATTATGAATCTGTATCGCCTTTTAATTGGGGGGGAGGGGGCAATTAACGATTACGTGTCGCCTTCTAATCGTTAAAGTTAATGAGCGTGTTCGCCTTTTGACAAGAGTAACGAAGTAAGAATGACACAACCCCGTCTCATTAGAACATTTGATGACCATTTTTCCTCACATTTCGAATTGGCCAGACGATGATCGTGGCTTCTTTACTTTGAGTAATATTTTGGCATGTTTACGGCACTTTTCGAGGATGATCCTGGGTCACACTGCAAAGCTTCGTCTGTCAAAATGTATGTACGTGTCGTAATCTGGAAAAGAAGAAACCGACGCACGTTCGTAGCAGCGATTCATTATGTCAACGTAATACGTCAGCTAACGTCATCTGCTGAGCACACAGTTCGCCATCTCGCTCTCTTTGGTCCATCTCCGGTTTCCTTGACACACTTCAACCTTATAGCGTACAGAACTAGTGCCCTACCCCCGTGAAAAAGAGAAAAAAAAAGATATATGATAAATAATAAAATCGACGGGCAAAAAGCTACACCATAAATTTTTACCCATTTTCTAATCACGATTTCACTTCGTCACGTTTTCTGTTGCAGGTGCATCTCAGCCAATGGTGGGTAAGGGCAAGACCAGCATGAAATAAAGGGTGGCTGTGTGTGTGTGTGTGTGTGTGTGTGTGTGTGTGTGTGTGTGTGTGTGTGGATGGGGAGGAGACACAGTTGGATTCTGGGCTACAGAGTGAAATGGGTTAAGTTATAAAGAAAAAAAAAAAGAAAAATTGTGAGCCATCTCCTTTAAATTTGGGCCAGGTCCAGGTCGAGTATGGCCTCAAGTCCAGTGGGATCAGGAGCCCTTTTCAACCAGCATCAGCCCCCGTGCTTTACCCATCGTGGAATCGGATCCTCTTTAAGATTATACGAAGTGCGAAGAAAAAGAAGAGTCTCGGCAGTCCCTTGCCAACATGTAGAAGGATTTCGCCATTGAAATAAAGTGTTTGGAAGTAATATAATGCTACGTTGACCACTTCTCATGGGTCTAATTGACCGGTACAACGCTGATTGTGCCTCGGACATGGCAAATTACGCCGAGGACGTGGCTAATCGCGTCCGGACACGGGACCCCGGCCACGCCAGACTGGTTTAGTTGCTTCAAGAGAACGGCTAAAGAGGCCAATTAGTATCTCAACCACGCTGGGAATACCTACCTGGCGAAAATTGTTGCTTCGTCCCGGCCTGAGCGTCTCAGGCCCCGTCCGCGTCGAGCTGACGTGGCCACGGAGACGGTGAGGAGGAAGGAGGTGCACGGGTGCTGAGGAGAGCACAGGGAGGGGAGGGAGACATCTCGTGCTGGGGTGTAGCAGATGTTAGGATACGACCTGGGTGTAGTGGGTGTTGCGATACGACCTGGGGTGTAGTGGGTGTTGCGATACGACCTGGGTGTGGTGGGTGTTGCGATACGACCTGGGGTGTAGTGGGTGTTGCGATACGACCTGGGGTGTAGTGGGTGTTGCGATACGACCTGGGTGTAGTGGGTGTTGCGATACACCTGGGTGTAGTGGGTGTTGCGATACGACCTGGGTGTAGTGGGTGTTGCGATACACCTGGGTGTAGTGGGTGTTGCGATACACCTGGGTGTAGTGGGTGTTGCGATACGACCTGGTGTAGTGGGTGTTGCGATACACCTGGGTGTAGTGGGTGTTGCGATACACCTGGGTGTAGTGGGTGTTGCGATACGACCTGGGTGTAGTGGGTGTTGCGATACGACCTGGTGTAGTGGGTGTTGCGATACGACCTGGTGTAGTGGGTGTTGCGATACACCTGGGTGTAGTGGGTGTTGCGATACGACCTGGGTGTGGTGGGTGTTGCGATACGACCTGGTGTAGTGGGTGTTGCGATACGACCTGGGTGTAGTGGGTGTTGCGATACGACCTGGTGTAGTGGGTGTTGCGATACGACCTGGTGTAGTGGGTGTTGCGATACACCTGGGTGTAGTGGGTGTTGCGATACGACCTGGTGTAGTGGGTGTTGCGATACGACCTGGTGTAGTGGGTGTTGCGATACGACCTGGGTGTAGTGGGTGTTGCGATACGACCTGGTGTAGTGGGTGTTGCGATACGACCTGGGTGTAGTGGGTGTTGCGATACACCTGGGTGTAGTGGGTGTTGCGATACGACCTGGTGTAGTGGGTGTTGCGATACGACCTGGTGTAGTGGGTGTTGCGATACGACCTGGGTGTGGTGGGTGTTGCGATACGACCTGGTGTAGTGGGTGTTGCGATACGACCTGGTGTAGTGGGTGTTGCGATACACCTGGGTGTAGTGGGTGTTGCGATACGACCTGGGTGTAGTGGGTGTTGC
Source organism: Panulirus ornatus (assembly GCF_036320965.1). Taxonomy (NCBI): domain Eukaryota; kingdom Metazoa; phylum Arthropoda; class Malacostraca; order Decapoda; family Palinuridae; genus Panulirus; species Panulirus ornatus. Next base: position 19,931,600 of record NC_092291.1, read on the forward strand.
GATACGACCTGGTGTAGTGGGTGTTGCGATACGACCTGGTGTAGTGGGTGTTGCGATACGACCTGGTGTAGTGGGTGTTGCGATACACCTGGGTGTAGTGGGTGTTGCGATACACCTGGGTGTAGTGGGTGTTGCGATACGACCTGGTGTAGTGGGTGTTGCGATACGACCTGGGTGTAGTGGGTGTTGCGATACACCTGGGTGTAGTGGGTGTTGCGATACGACCTGGTGTAGTGGGTGTTGCGATACACCTGGGTGTAGTGGGTGTTGCGATACGACCTGGTGTAGTGGGTGTTGCGATACGACCTGGTGTAGTGGGTGTTGCGATACGACCTGGTGTAGTGGGTGTTGCGATACACCTGGGTGTAGTGGGTGTTGCGATACGACCTGGGTGTAGTGGGTGTTGCGATACACCTGGGTGTAGTGGGTGTTGCGATACGACCTGGTGTAGTGGGTGTTGCGATACACCTGGGTGTAGTGGGTGTTGCGATACACCTGGGTGTAGTGGGTGTTGCGATACACCTGGGTGTAGTGGGTGTTGCGATACGACCTGGTGTAGTGGGTGTTGCGATACACCTGGGTGTAGTGGGTGTTGCGATACGACCTGGTGTAGTGGGTGTTGCGATACACCTGGGTGTAGTGGGTGTTGCGATACACCTGGGTGTAGTGGGTGTTGCGATACACCTGGGTGTAGTGGGTGTTGCGATACGACCTGGTGTAGTGGGTGTTGCGATACGACCTGGTGTAGTGGGTGTTGCGATACACCTGGGTGTAGTGGGTGTTGCGATACACCTGGGTGTAGTGGGTGTTGCGATACGACCTGGTGTAGTGGGTGTTGCGATACACCTGGGTGTAGTGGGTGTTGCGATACGACCTGGTGTAGTGGGTGTTGCGATACGACCTGGTGTAGTGGGTGTTGCGATACGACCTGGTGTAGTGGGTGTTGCGATACACCTGGGTGTAGTGGGTGTTGCGATACACCTGGGTGTAGTGGGTGTTGCGATACGACCTGGTGTAGTGGGTGTTGCGATACGACCTGGTGTAGTGGGTGTTGCGATACGACCTGGTGTAGTGGGTGTTGCGATACGACCTGGTGTAGTGGGTGTTGCGATACACCTGGGTGTAGTGGGTGTTGCGATACACCTGGGTGTAGTGGGTGTTGCGATACGACCTGGTGTAGTGGGTGTTGCGATACACCTGGGTGTAGTGGGTGTTGCGATACGACCTGGGTGTAGTGGGTGTTGCGATACACCTGGGTGTAGTGGGTGTTGCGATACACCTGGGTGTAGTGGGTGTTGCGATACACCTGGGTGTAGTGGGTGTTGCGATACGAACCTGGGTGTAGTGGGTGTTGCGATACACCTGGGTGTAGTGGGTGTTGCGATACGACCTGGTGTAGTGGGTGTTGCGATACGACCTGGTGTAGTGGGTGTTGCGATACACCTGGGTGTAGTGGGTGTTGCGATACGACCTGGTGTAGTGGGTGTTGCGATACACCTGGGTGTAGTGGGTGTTGCGATACACCTGGGTGTAGTGGGTGTTGCGATACACCTGGGTGTAGTGGGTGTTGCGATACACCTGGGTGTAGTGGGTGTTGCGATACGACCTGGTGTAGTGGGTGTTGCGATACACCTGGGTGTAGTGGGTGTTGCGATACACCTGGGTGTAGTGGGTGTTGCGATACGACCTGGTGTAGTGGGTGTTGCGATACGACCTGGTGTAGTGGGTGTTGCGATACGACCTGGGGTGTAGTGGGTGTTGCGATACGACCTGGGTGTAGTGGGTGTTGCGATACGACCTGGGTGTAGTGGGTGTTGCGATACGACCTGGGTGTAGTGGGTGTTGCGATACGACCTGGTGTAGTGGGTGTTGCGATACGACCTGGTGTAGTGGGTGTTGCGATACGACCTGGGTGTAGTGGGTGTTGCGATACGACCTGGGTGTAGTGGGTGTTGCGATACACCTGGGTGTAGTGGGTGTTGCGATACGACCTGGTGTAGTGGGTGTTGCGATACGACCTGGGTGTAGTGGGTGTTGCGATACGACCTGGGTGTAGTGGGTGTTGCGATACGACCTGGGTGTAGTGGGTGTTGCGATACGACCTGGGTGTGGTGGGTGTTGCGATACGACCTGGTGTAGTGGGTGTTGCGATACACCTGGGTGTAGTGGGTGTTGCGATACACCTGGGTGTAGTGGGTGTTGCGATACACCTGGGTGTAGTGGGTGTTGCGATACGACCTGGTGTAGTGGGTGTTGCGATACGACCTGGGTGTAGTGGGTGTTGCGATACACCTGGGTGTAGTGGGTGTTGCGATACGACCTGGTGTAGTGGGTGTTGCGATACGACCTGGGTGTGGTGGGTGTTGCGATACACCTGGGTGTAGTGGGTGTTGCGATACACCTGGGTGTAGTGGGTGTTGCGATACACCTGGGTGTAGTGGGTGTTGCGATACACCTGGGTGTAGTGGGTGTTGCGATACGACCTGGGTGTAGTGGGTGTTGCGATACGACCTGGTGTAGTGGGTGTTGCGATACACCTGGGTGTAGTGGGTGTTGCGATACGACCTGGTGTAGTGGGTGTTGCGATACACCTGGGTGTAGTGGGTGTTGCGATACACCTGGGTGTAGTGGGTGTTGCGATACACCTGGGTGTAGTGGGTGTTGCGATACGACCTGGGTGTAGTGGGTGTTGCGATACGACCTGGTGTAGTGGGTGTTGCGATACCTTCGTCTTACGTACAGACTCTTGAAGCTTTTGTCTCCTGTTAGATCAGGGTCATATCGTCGCCTTTTTTCTCTCTCTCTCCACCGGGTACCATCCTCATTACTTAACATGTTTTTAGGGTTAGATTTCATGAACTCTGGATCAGACCAAACCCCTCCTCCGTAAGTCAGCCATTCTTTTGTTTCCCTTCATCGCTTTCGCATCCGGCAAACGTATTCAGAAATGAGGCCAGTCCATCTAGTACGTCCTATACATAGACCACAAAGAACAGTGGTCTCGAAAACGAATAGAACACTTCGGGTCTTCGTTTTCATTTTCATCACTGTGGGAAAAAGCCGTACTAGTATTTTCTTTGCCTTCACCTGTCACCCCCCCCTTCTCCTCTCTCTCTCTCCCAGTCTCCCACCCAGCTCACCGTCCGCGCAACGCGTCTCCCTTCCCCTCGCGTGAGAATCCATGAGGGTATAATACCGATATGCCAAGCTGGTCAAACTCGTGTAGTAACGTCGTGCCAAAAATTGAATTAGTTAAAATCACGTTAAGATCCCTGAAGTTCAGGTGGGTGGAGGAGGGAGATGAGGAGAGCAGAGGGAGGGAGGAAGAGGGTGGGCAAGGGAGAGGTAGGTCGAGGATAACGAAGAAAAAAATGGCTGGACAGTCGAGGTGCCGGAGAAGTGATAGAGTAGTGGTGGGAGGGAGGCGCATAGGACAGTGAGTGTGAGGTTGAGCGACGGGCTCGGGTAGGTGGAAGGTGTGTACAGGAGCTAATGCTCAAGGGGGAGGAACAGCCATCTTCCCAGATATATGGAGGGCCAACTGTGGTAGGATATCACTGCAGTGTAGCTCTCTAGGACTGGGTATTGATGACGGTCTCTCTCCTGTGACTTCAGATCTCTGTAGGATGTCATCAGGGGTACAGTGTCACTATCCTGTAGTCTCAAGAACCTGTAAGATTGTCAGCGTTGGTCTGACGTCCTCGCTCTGTAACCTTAAGTGGCTGTGTGACATGTTATCATCAGTGACGATGTCATTGTTCGATAACCTCAAGGAGACCGTCCGCCCTGCCTCACTTCGTCATGACTCGTCTCGTACGCCCCAGGTTCACATCAGGGCATTATGTCGCCTGCGTCGTCTCCTGCGTGAAATTCTCGTCCCTGACGCTATGGCGCTCGAGTAACAGCACAGTATAGAACGATAGATCCATCAAGTCGATAGATATAGAAATAGATAGAAGGAATTACAGACCACTCTGGCTCAAAACGTTTAAGGAGACTCATCACAGTCGTCTTCATATTTCCCATACGAGGTCAAAAAAAAAAAAAGAAAAATCATAGCGTAAAAAAAAATGGATCGTGTTAATATTCATGGTAGGGAGGATGAAAACCAGCAATACCCCCCCACCCAACTCCCCCCTCGAGTCAAAACACAGAGGGAAGGAAAAAAAAAAATTAAAAGTTCACATCTGGGGCAAAAACATCGACGGGTCGGTCACCAAAAAAAAAAAAAAAAAAAAAGAAAATACAGCACATGTTTGCCCGACGCCTTCAGCAGATATGATCACAACTAACACCTCGGTGTGTTCCAGCGGCCCCTGGGGTCCTATTAGGCCCCGTATCCTTGACCGAATGGAAGATAAAGATGGGCGTAAAACTTTACTATTCATGTTCTGGATCTCTGGGGATAGATGGATGGGGGGGTGGTGAGACGGCAGGGTGACGCATGGGTGAGATGGAGGGAGAGGTGGATGGATGGGTGGGTTGCAGTGGATAGGCAGATACGTGACTGGAGAGATTAGGTGAACGTGTCAACATAGGGACGGGCGGATGAGTGAGCAGACAAACTCTTGACTGTATGGATGAGTGAACGGATGAACGGGTGGGTAGGTAGAAGGAAGGGTGGATGAACAGTTGCAAGGATGGAAGGGAGGATGGATGAACAGGTGGGATCTTTGGAGGAGAGGATGGATGAACAGAGGGATTTGTGGAGGGGAGGATGGATGAACAGAGGGATTTGTGGAGGGGAGGATGATGAACAGACGGGGGCTTGGGTGGTGAGGATGGATGATCGGAGAGATCCGTGGAGAGCACGATGGATGAACACATTGTCAGCAGACAGTTGGAGGTGGTTGAGGATGAGACGACTGATGGATGATCAGACAGACCATAAGCCATAAGGTCATATACGTATGAGCTACGGTTTTTTGCTTCCCCAATCCGATCTGAAGGCGATCCTCTGCTGATTATGCAAATGACTGTCTAATCACCAATCAGTTGTATGGTAATCCCGATTCTGTAAATTATCATGGGATTATATAATTACCCTCATTACAAGAACATGTAATTGCAAATGAATGAATGAATCATGATTACATGCTGAATTATCTCGGGATGGTATTAACATATCTTGAAATGATAATCTGGTAACTGTAATATATATATATATATATATATATATATATATATATATATATATATATATATATATATATATATATATATTGCAGTAGGTCAGTTCCTTTCAGTATAGTATTACATCATTCATGTAGTCTGGTGGTGTAAGCGGCTGACACAACGCATCCCTCTGGACACCCAGCAGCGTCTGTAGCTGTGAGGTCTGCAAGATCTGCTCACGCAAGAGAAGTCACTCTCACAACGACACACTTGCAGTACAGTGTGGCTGCTTCTGCCTGTCGCTCTGGGATCCTCTGTACTGGGTCGTGTTCTTCATCCACAGATGATCTCTCTCTCTCTCTCTCTCTCTCTCTCTCTCTCTCTCTCTCTCTCTCTCTCTCTCTCTCTCTCTCTCTCTCTCTCTCTCGTCCCACGTCTCATTCCAGGCACCGCATGTCTGATCCAGCACCGTGAGAGACGGCTCTCTTCACCACCATATTATTAGGTGAAACTGTTCTTAAGGATTGGATAAGCCGTCAAGGGCGAGTAATGGGATTCGTTTCGCAGAGCTCAAGGGAGCCCGACCTGCCCTCCCGGCTTTTTCTCTCATAGTTCCTCATCTCTCGTATATAAATAACGTTTGCTCACACATTAGGAGAGGCGCGAGTGTGGGCCGTGGGCTTTTCCTCTCGTATTTGTGTAGACGTGTGTAGTTGTGTGATTAACTGTGTAATGTCTTGATGCCCGTATGTATGTATATCTACCTTAACTGTGCCCTTAGTAACGTTCAAGTAAATTCATTGAAGACAATTGTACCATACACATCACTGCTGGAGGATGATCTTCCTCTCGGGAATTGCACGCCCTTCCCTAATGATCTCTCCAGTAAACGGGGTCCCACAGTAATTGCTAAGATGCGTCCCAGCTAAACATTCCTAAATGCATCTCCCACGGTCACCTGTTCTACCAGAAGTCACTTCATCTCTCTCTCTCTTCGCGTCGGGACTGGAAGTCTTCAGCCACTCCACCTGAGTCCGGGTTCTCTTTCCGCAATACGTCTTGCGAAGATTCGACCGAAGAGACTTGAAGGGAAAACATATATGTTACAATAC
>NC_092291.1:19940326-19962826 GCF_036320965.1 Panulirus ornatus
TCTCTCTCTCTCTCTCTCTCTCTCTCTCTCTCTCTCTCTCTCTCTCTCTCTCTCTCTCTCTGCCGCTGACCAGGGAGGTGGTGCATTACTGGTACTAACCCGCCTGGGTGCCAGGAGGGTTAAGTGACGAATGCTTCGTTGACCGTCGAGTTTCACTCCCATGTAGCTGTCTTTTCTCTGTGCCTCGCCCGCGTGTGGCCTGAGGGCTTTCAGCCCACAAGTGTACAATCTCACACCCCTTTTCATTCATAACACATGACAGCACGCGTAACTCGCACGATTCGCTCGTTCTTCGTAACTCTACTACATTGTCTAGCGGTAAGCGGTACGCGCTAGCCCAGCCTTTATGGCAAAGTGTCATAAGTACTTGTGGGTAAACATTCTGTCTCCCATTCTATGTCTGCCGCCCGTGCAAGATCTCAAAAACTTCGCGCAGTCGTGCTCCTGACGTGTTTATTTCTTTATTTCTTTTTCTGTGATTAATTAAGCCCTCAGCATTTCTAATATTCATTTTGCGTAATGAAACCTATCACGAAAATTGTATCTTTAGACGAAGCAGGTTTTCTTGTTGCCTAAATACAGGAGGGAATGCGCTAAGATGAATGAAAGGCATCGCCGTTCCCTTTTGAAATATAATCCAAACTAACTGCAATCTTCTCAATCTAGAGCAACTGAATGAGTAATAACTTTACGTTGATTGGTTGGGCAGCAAGAAGAGGGAGGAGCATGCCAAGAGTTGTCGTTATCAATGGACCAATCAGACTCGAGATGCCCTTATTGCGAGTGGGCGTATCACCGCCCACCGTTTTTATATATATCATCAGTCGGGCTGGCTCTGGCCTACGGAACGGAGGGTTGGTAGTACTGTAAGGGCGTTGAATGAGTACATACCTCGAGTAAGGGATCTGTTTACTGCGTTCCCTTTAGTTATAAATGGGAGGGATATGCTTCATCCCTTCAACTGAACTTCTTCTCATGTCGGGATATAAGAAGCATTTTCCCCTCTTCCAATCTTTCTTCCCAATCATTACCCCTAAAGTTTTCCCCACCGTTTTCTTAATAGTGCTGTAATTTCATACTTGTGATAATTTCTTTTATTTTCTAAATTCATCAGATGCATCGCTATTGAAGTTATACGTTTGTCTGCGTTTATGTATGGGTCAAGTGCATCCATGCTCTTATGCGAGGACGTGTGTGTGTGAATGTATGCATATATGTTTGTGTTTGTTTAATGTACATTGGAGTGTGTATGTATATGTTCATTCCTGTTCGAAGGTGTTGTATCAGGAATGCTGTAAATGAAAGTAACCATAAACGTTTTTCCATTAGAAAATTGGTCTTGGTTTCAGAAAGACGTCGGTCATTTTTTAATGTTCCTTTAATTCACGTGTCAATATGACTTGTGAATGGTGAGTCTTCACGATTTTGTCATCTTTTTCCTAAACTGTCAGGCTCATTGAGGTCCCATTCGTCCATCTGCATTATTGGTTGATGCCGGATTACCTGCAGTCAGAATGGTTCATGCGTGCGTTTTGGGTAGTTAGTGCACATAGTGTGGAAAATCAGTTTTCTCTGGTTTCGTTAATTCCCCAGTCAGAGCAGATGGTAAACAGAGCCCCATGTGAGGGCTGGCCAAGGTTCCTCCAACTGCCGTTATCACGTCTAGTAATTCGAACAGGAAGACCGGGGACTCTCCTGGGAGATGTGGCTGTCCTTTGCATTTGTCTTCCTCAGATAGTCTTCCTCGTCCCTCCACACCCTCCTACCCTCACACTCCTTCCGTGCTGCTGCCTCCTTCTCTCCATCTATCCCGTCATGCCTCAAACTTTTCTTCATCCCCCCATCCCCATATCTTTCTTCTCCCTCCTCTTATAACATTCCCTTTCGTCAGAATCCTCCTCCTCCTCCCCTCTCAACTCCACCTCCTCTTCCCCCCCAACATCCCCTCCCTCACAACCTTCCCCCCATGCTTCCCCATCTTCTCGCTCGGGTTTCATAAGGACGTCAGGGCGAATTTCTTTAAATAGCTGATACGATCTTTACGGATCACACTTACCGTCCGGCTTGCTGGCACGGGCCGCTGCAGTGGTAGAGGGGCCAGGCCAGCGCTGCCTCTTATCCCCGTTGCCATGTTCTCTGTTCATCCTCTCTTACAAAGAACAGCGTTGAACGCATGCGCGCGACGTCCTGCGCATCGTCCGTAGCGGAAAGGATGCAAGATGTGTCTGCGCATATCATGAATGTTGGTTTGACAGAGAACTGATGGGCCAAACGTCCTGTTCATGTCGTCGCTAGAAGTTTATAAAGCGTAGCGGTAAGCGTGACGCATTCACGGGCCGCCCAGGGTCAAGCGCATAGGTTCAAATCCTGGTTATGGCAATCGGTCCACAGTCAACCCAGCTGTTCATCCACCCCGAGAGGTTGGGCGATAAAATGGGTACCTGGCTCAGTCTAGGATATATATATATATATATATATATATATATATATATATATATATATATATATATATATATATATATATATATATATAGCGTTAATGGAATGTCCTTGATTAGGGCCTCAGCTGCCCATGCCGTCTCGGGTAACGAAAAGAATTTATATGCTCGCCTTTCTCGCCTTAGCGAGGTGATACACAGAACTTATGAAGTGCACATTCACCTGACCTCGTTTACAGTCAAGTAACAGATACATTGTACAAGGTGCAGGTTAGTTGCAGGTATGCTGTACAGAATATTGCACAGTGTAGAAACAGTCATTCCCATATTCTTTAGAAAAACGATACTGAATTATATGTTACTTGCTTTTTTTTTTCTCTTTCTCACCTTTAATTGACAACACATTGCGGAACGGTTGTGTATAGATAATTTTATTCTGGCTTCTGTTGCACATTTCACAGCACTGTTGCATTTACCAGGTTCACGTGAGGGGGCAAGGTAGAAAACACCACGAGCGTTCGCTAATTTTTTTTTCTGACACTCGGTATATGGTTCCATATCATTATGTAAAGGAAAGATACGGACGATGTAGATAAAGTAGATAATACCTGTAGTACTGAAGTCATCACACACACACACACACACACACACACACACACACACACACACACACACACACACATATATATATATATATATATATATATATATATTTTTTTTTTTTTTTTTTTTTTTTTTTTTTATACTTTGTCGCTGTCTCCCGCGTTTGCGAGGTTGCGCAAGGAAACAGACGAAAGAAATGGCCCAACCCCCCCCCCCCCATACACATGTACATACACACGTCCACACACGCAAATATACATACCTACGCAGCTTTCCATGGTTTACCCCAGACGCTTCACATGCCTTGATTCAATCCACTGACAGCACGTCAACCCCTGTATACCACATGGCTCCAATTCACTCTATTCCTTGCCCTCCTTTCATCCTCCTGCATGTTCAGGCCCCGATCACACAAAATCTTTTTCACTCCATCTTTCCACCTCCAATTTGGTCTCCCTCTTCTCCTCGTTCCCTCCACCTCCGACACATATATCCTCTTGGTCAATCTTTCCTCACTCATTCTCTCCATGTGCCCAAACCATTTCAAAACATTTTTTTTTTTTTTTTTTTTTATACTTTGTCGCTGTCTCCCGCGTTTGCGAGGTAGCGCAAGGAAACAGACGAAAGAAATGGCCCAACCCTCCCCATACACATGTACATACACACGTCCACACACGCAAACATACATACCTACACAGCTTTCCATGGTTTACCCCGGACGCCTCACATGCCCTGATTCAATCCACTGACAGCACGTCAACCCCTGTATACCACATCGCTCCAATTCACTCTATTCCTTGCCCTCCTTTCACCCTCCTGCATGTTCAGGCCCCGATCACACAAAATCCTTTTCACTCCATCTTTCCACCTCCAATTTGGTCTCCCTCTTCTCCTCGTTCCCTCCACCTCCGACACATATATCCTCTTGGTCAATCTTTCCTCACTCATTCTCTCCATGTGCCCAAACCATTTCAAAACACCCTCTTCTGCTCTCTCAACCACGCTCTTTTTATTTCCACACATCTCTCTTACCCTTACGTTACTTACTCGATCAAACCACCTCACACCACACATTGTCCTCAAACATCTCATTTCCAGCACATCCATCCTCCTGCGCACAACTCTATCCATAGCCCACGCCTCGCAACCATACAACATTGTTGGAACTACTATTCCTTCAAACATACCCATTTTTGCTTTCCGGGATAATGTTCTCGACTTCCACACATTTTTCAAGGCTCCCAAAATTTTCGCCCCCTCCCCCACCCTATGATCCACTTCCGCTTCCATGGTTCCATCCGCTGACAGATCCACTCCCAGATATCTAAAACACTTCACTCCCTCCAGTTTTTCTCCATTCAAACTCACCTCCCAATTGACTTGACCCTCAACCCTACTGTACCTAATAACCTTGCTCTTATTCACATTTACTCTTAACTTTCTTCTTCCACACACTTTACCAAACTCCGTCACCAGCTTCTGCAGTTTCTCACATGAATCCGCCACCAGCGCTGTATCATCAGCGAACAACAACTGACTCACTTCCCAAGCTCTCTCATCCCCAACAGACCTCATACTTGCCCCTCTTTCCAAGACTCTTGCATTTACCTCCCTAACAACCCCATCCATAAACAAATTAAACAACCATGGAGACATCACACACCCCTGCCGCAAACCTACATTCACTGAGAACCAATCACTTTCCTCTCTTCCTACACGTACACATGCCTTACATCCTCGATAAAAACTTTTCACTGCTTCTAACAACTTTCCTCCCACACCATATATTCTTAATACCTTCCACAGAGCATCTCTATCAACTCTATCATATGCCTTCTCCAGATCCATAAATGCTACATACAAATCCATTTGCTTTTCTAAGTATTTCTCACATACATTCTTCAAAGCAAACACCTGATCCACACATCCTCTCCCACTTCTGAAACCACACTGCTCTTCCCCAATCTGATGCTCTGTACATGCCTTCACCCTCTCAATCAATACCCTCCCATATAATTTACCAGGAATACTCAACAAACTTATACCTCGGTAATTTGAGCACTCACTCTTATCCCCCTTGCCTTTGTACAATGGCACTATGCACGCATTCCGCCAATCCTCAGGCACCTCACCATGAGTCATACATACATTAAATAACCTTACCAACCAGTCAACAATACAGTCACCCCCTTTTTTAATAAATTCCACTGCAATACCATCCAAACCTGCTGCCTTGCCGGCTTTCATCTTCCGCAAAGCTTTTACTACCTCTTCTCTGTTTACCAAATCATTTTCCCTAACCCTCTCACTTTGCACACCACCTCGACCCAAACACCCTATATCTGCCACTCTGTCATCAGACACATTCAACAAACCTTCAAAATACTCATTCCATCTCCTTCTCACATCACCACTACTTGTTATCACCTCCCCATTTACGCCCTTCACTGAAGTTCCCATTTGCTCCCTTGTCTTACGCACCCTATTTACCTCCTTCCAGAACATCTCAAAACATATATATATATATATATATATATATATATATATATATATATATATATATATATATATATATATACATAAATGTACGCCCATACACGCACATATACATACATATGCATTTCAACGTATACATGCGTATACATGCACAGACATATACATATATACACATGTACATATTCATACTTGCTGCTTTCATCCATTACCGTCGCCAGCTTTATGACTAAGAGGCTTTTATTTATATTTTCACTTTTTTTCAAACCAATAATGACATAGTGTAGGTATACGGGTTATTTATCAGAAAGAAGAAAGGAACCATGTTAGTGATGCCTCTTGTGTTGGCCTGGTATCCAAGACATGTGACTGTCTTCACGTGAGAGTAATGTAACCTCTGAATCAATTGTCTAGCAACTGAAAAATTTGTCGTCTGTCGCAAGTCCATAGATCAAAATCTATATTTTCATCGCTACAGCTTGACGTGGATAACTCGCCATTGGCCATGGCTGGGAGGAGGCTCAACAGAGAATGAGGCCTGAGCGGTGGCGTATACGCATGCATAGCGTATATGTGTGAAATGTGGGAACACATGTTCTGTATGGGATAGGATGCTGTCTTCCCGTGCCTCCTTACCCCCATCTCTCTCTCTCTCTCTCTCTCTCTCTCTCTCTCTCTCTCTCTCTCTCTCTCTCTCTCTCTCTCTCTCTCTCTCTCTCTCTCTCATTCTCCCACATGGGTTAGAGTAGGTCGTGTCAGGTGGTGGGGGGAGAGGCGGGCCCCATGACCATTATCTCCAGCGGCGCGGGACGAGTTCCAGCAGCGCTCCCCCTGCCTTATCTGCCTCACTCCACCACACCGGCCTCTCACCAGCCCCGCCACGCCTGTTACCCGAGTCACACATGCAGCAGGCGCGGTGTACCAGCCCTCAGGGAGGGTGGGGCAGGGAGAGAAGGGAGGAGAGGCTGGGGAGAAGGGAGAAGCGGTGGGGGAGAAAGAAAAATAGGGAGGTGGAGAGTAGAGGTAGATGACATGGGACGAAAAATAGTGAGTGAAAAATACATTTCAAGTTTGTTGGTGAATCGAAAGTCATTTTGCTGATGAAGTAGACTTTGCAGAGTAGATTTCACTCATTATGTTAGACTCAGAAATGAGTTTAATCCTTCGCCAGGGCAGTGGACATCACTGGAAGAGTGTTCCGTGTAGACCACTGAATAGAAACGCTTTTGGGGCAAAACGTCAGAATCTAAACCAGACACAAGAAGCAGGTTGCTGCTCCCTCATGTGAGGAGGGTTGGGCTGAAGGTGGTCGATGGTGACGATCACGAGTAGAAAAGCCCCAGTGGCTTAGCGGGAAGTGGGGAGCAACTTGATGTGTGGCCGTTGATGAAAGAGACGTCTGTATAGTCATAGTTGCAGTTTAACATCTCAGAACTGTAATCTCTCACTGAGTGTAACGTGGGACTGGCTGATCTGGTACGCTGTGCTGGATGCTGTCGCAAAGTACCCTTCTAGATTTTTTTATTAGACCTTTAAAGTACAATTTAGGCTATGAGTGCAATAGATTGAGGCCTATCATGTTCGCAGAACTGGTTTACCACTAATTATGATCCTTTTTTTTTTTTTTTACCAAACCGCAGTTGTATATATATATATATATATATATATATATATATACGCTCGCTATTTATGTACTATTTTGTATATATACCTCAGTGTTGTACCGGTTAGCGTGTCTGACTGTGACGCATTCACAGGCCGTCCAGGGTTGAGCGCTTAGGTTCGAATCCTGGTTACGGCAGTTAGTCTGCACTCAACCTAGCTATTCATCCAACCCTGTGGATTGGTATATAATGGTGCTGTTGGCATGTCTTTCGAGAAGTAAGTTGCCTAACAGGTCCATCCTACCGTACTCTATGAACACGATGCATGAAGGCACACAGCCATTCTGTTCGAAAGGCTTATAAATAAACTATGCCCTCCGGCTCCCCCTAAAATCTCTCTCTCTCTCTCTCTCTCTCTCTCTCTCTCTCTCTCTCTCTCTCTCTCTCTCTCTCTCTCTCTCTCTCTCTCTCTCTATCTATCTATCTACTATTTCTATCTATCTATCTATCTCTATCTCTATCTCTCTGTCTATCTCTCTGTCTATCTAAACAAGAGATGCATTACATCTATCTATCTATCTATCTGTCTGTCTATCTAAACAAGAGATGCATTACATCTATCTATCTATCTGTCTGTCTATCTAAACAAGAGACTCATTACTTATTCATGATGCCTATCAGTAATGTCTTTTTTTTATTTTTTTTTGCTCACCAATCGCGACGTAACGCACCGGGCAGTATCGTCGCCCGACCCCACGCATCTGTCTGCTTCCGGCAGGAGGAGCTCTCTCAAGAGGCCAAGCCACGGTGAACGATGGGGAGGGGGGGGGAGGCCGCCTCTTGACTCGCCGCGCGCCCCCTTCCCCACCTCCCGTAGGCCCAGCTGTTGCCTTGTCCCCCCAAGTCCTTCATTATAAGCCTACCTCATTATTTATGCTTGGTCGGTCATCTTGTGTTATGCACTATTAAGGCCTCAAGAGGAGGAAGGAGGAAGGAATTGTCCCGGCGAGGGTTTTAGGGTGAGGGAGGAGGGGGTTGGAGAGAGAGAGAGAGAGAGAGAGAGAGAGAGAGAGAGAGAGAGAGAGAGAGAGAGAGAGAGAGAGAGTACCTACCCACAATGGGGGGTGGTTTTGCCTTGTGGCAAGGCATCCATGGAGCGCTCACCGCACACGGTGAGAGAGATAAGTGAAAGTCAAGAATTATTTATGCTTACAGATATGTATCTGCATATGTATACATCCATATATCTGTGTCTGTATATATAAATGTGTTCATTTTAGATATATATATATATATATATATATATATATATATATATATATATATATATATATATATATATATATATATATACATATATATCCTTAGTCATTGTCCCTGAGAATAGTAATCTGCGCAAGAAACTTCGTTCCGCAACAAAGACCTCTTGTCGGTCTGCGAACCATGGCGTAGCTTGCACGGATTTTCAGTATAGACCCAAGCGTGGCCCGAGGCCTATAATACTGCGTTGCCATTTTCTGTAAACTCGTGTCACCCTCCCCCAGCGGGATCAGACGGTGTGTTCCATCCTGCTTGTGATTTTGTGTATTACATATTTAATATTTCTTTTGTAAGTTCAGTTTACCAGTGCATTTAGAATGTCGTGTTCGGTTCTTCTTTTGGAGATAATCGAAAAGAATTGGCAGACGCAGCAGCACAGTGCTTGTAACCTTATAATAGATTCGACTGAGTTGAAGATTAGGAACCATTACGTCTGCAAATCCCTTCATTTGCCCTCCAATCACCAGCAAGCCCTGTCGGACAGATTTACATACCTCGCTCTTTGGACTGTGGTCCTTAGTGCAAGTTCTTCATATATGTAGATTATCTCGAGCCTACCGGGAGCACATAGTGGATAGATTTCAAAGGCTCTCCATTGAGGCCTTATGTTCACTGACTGGTCCGTTGGGCCCCCGAAAAGAACTGTTGGTTTTATATCGGATGGTTCGATGGCTCCTGCCGCGGACTGTTGGTCTTTATCGGCTGGTCTGATGGTTTCTTCCTCTTCCTCCTCCCTCCTCCCTCGTTCCTCTCTTCCTTTGTTCGATTTGATACGTAACGAACCGAGCAACGTCATTAAGCCAGGCGTCCGCCTCCATGCCCACAAGAGGTTGCTGGTTGACGCAGCTGTCATGGAGATGTGAGAGATAATGCCACACGGCCAGGGGGCGGCTGGGTGATCCTCCTGATGGCCGAGACGTAAAACCCGTGATGATGGGAGGTGTCGCTGGGGCTCTTCTCATCCTGGTCTTCCCACGTTGTCGGGGGTCGTGTTTACGTTATCTCACTCACAAGGCCTGCGTCGGATATTTGATTTCTCTTTTGTATTCAAATTTCGGTGATTATTTTCTTTTTTTCTTTTCAAACCTTCTCCGTGGACGTGAACTTATGGCATCGGCTGGGTTAGTTAGGCCTACTTAACATTAAGCAGAGGACGGTGGAAAACTGAACTTCTCTGGAAAAGATGTGAACGCATTTGACACCTTGACTGGACCATCTGTCCTACCACAGTTCACATTGTAATATATATATATATATATATATATATATATATATATATATATATATATATATATATATAGAGAGAGAGAGAGAGAGAGAGAGAGAGAGAGAGAGAGAGAGAATACTGTTGTATTCGTACTTACTCCTGTCTTTTTACTGTGAACACTAATTGAAAAGTAAAAACTGAAATAAACTAGATCTGTGGAAATCAGAAAAAAAATGATTTTGTGTAAAAATTATAATGGAACTCTTTTTGACTTTAGATATTTAATGTTCGTCATTTTGATATAGTTTTTGAGAAATAACACGAGAGTGTGGTAGCTGAAAATGTAGATCTCCCCATCTTGCAGTGCCGGGGCGTCTTGATCTGCTTTGTGCCGGTAACTCCGGCAAATTCATTGTGCACCCGATGCTCATCCTGTGAGCGGGAGCGCAAAAGGATTACAGGGGTCACAAAGGGCCTTAGGTCAGACCCCAGTGGGTTGATATGGTTGTTGCAAAGTTGAATCATTGTATATGCTTCATTTCATACAGTGGTATGCTAACACCCCCTTTATCCCCTAAATCCTAAAACCTATGCTCATCCATATCCCGGGACGATGCATGATACCTTGTTTTTCATCCCAGGAATCCCTGCTTCATATATAAACTCGTTAGGGACATATGCGTGTGGGATGCAAGTCTGATCATTCTACCTTTCATATTGCTTGCCTTCGTATAAGCTCCTGGTAGTCTGGTTGTGGTTGGGTCGTGTGAGGTTACGTTGCTGTAGAGGCAACGAAAGGAAAGAATTATTAGAACCCGATTAGATTTGTACCATCCTGTTAGTAGCGCCTTTTTCATGGTACGTAGCCAAACTAACCCAACCTAACTTAACATATATATATATATATATATATATATATATATATATATATATATATATATATATATATATATATATTCCTATGAGTCCATGGGGAAATGAAACACGATAACTTCCCAAGCGCACTTTCGTGTGATAATCACATCATCCGCAGTGATACATTTAGAAATCGTCTCCTGCAGTGTGTGGGGCTGACCACTTTCATCGAGAGCGTTTCGGGATATGAAGACCCTTTAAGGAGCCACGTTGTGGTATTTGAATGGCGAGAGGAAGCGATGAGCTGTAACTGTTACCTCGGTGAGGAACGCTGTTGACACGAGATCGACGACACCCGGGGGGGAGAAATTCTAGCTCCTCACAACCTTGCGCGTGCACTTAGCTGTGGAGCAACAACAGTGTGGCCAAGAGGCAGAATGTACAGCAGTTCTTGTGGGCAGGGGAAGACCGGGAAGGGAGTATATAGCGAATCAAGTCACAGTATACGAGGTGTAATGAGCGTCGTCATGGAGGAGCATGTTCGACATTATATCCAGTTGGCCTTTGTCTCTCTCTCCCTCCACCATATCACTCCTCCGTCTTACCTCACAGTCTCCTGACTCCTCTCCTCCCCGTAATCCCCCCACACTCCTCTGGCTCTGCCTCAGGGAACTTCGTCCGTGGCAGCACCCTCAGTGGTCGTCCTCAAGAGTCCCAGTCTTAGCGTGTAAGAGAGACTTAGCGAGGGAGTAATGAGGGGGGAGGCGTAGCAGAGTGAGGTGGTGAGGGATAATATTCCACAGGGGTAGTATGGCCAGGGAGGAGGGAGGGAAGGGGGAGGTGGGGGGGTTGATCATATGCAGGGCGGGACCCCGCCACGGACCATCGTCGGCGACACCGACGTGCCAAAACGGTCTTCTTGCGGTCTGACTTCCCATAAAGAGAGAGAGAGAGAGAGAGAGAGAGAGAGAGAGAGAGAGAGAGAGATGAGAGAGAGAAGATCGCCCCGGGTAAATTCTGTTCTTTATTGTTACCGCTGAAATTACTGCAGTTCTTGACCCGCAATTGAATCATGGTGGTATGTGTCTGATGAGGTGTTCAGCATGCCCTGTGCCTCATCAGGGGCTGACGCAAATATACACGTGCACGAAAAATCGTCTCTGTAGATGATTCGTCCCTCCAGCCCGCACGAACCGTCCGCTCGCGGATTTCCTTGTGGTTCGATTCCCCAAAGCTTCGCCGCATCCGGAAACGTGATCATGTCCTCGCCTTCGGCTTCATCTGAATTGTCACTCGGCTCTTATGAAGTGAAAAAAAAAACAGTTATTTCCTCATCAGGTCAATCACATAAAATGATCTAAATCCAGAGTGTGGATATGTAAATTCAACCTGGTATCAGACAGATGGAAACAGAAGAACTAATCAGAATTCTTTCTCCACTCGAACGGTCACCGGTAAGAGAATCAGCGACGGCCAGAGCGAAGACAATATGCCTAGCAGACCAGAGGTGTCGTGAGGACACCGGCATCCAGCACTCCCTCCAGCTGCTGCTGGAGACGTGGGCGAGGAGAGCGGCAGAGGGACAGTGTGGAGGGAGGGCCAGTGTGGGAGACGACTGAGAATAATGAAGAAAAATGAAAAGAATAGGAATATGTGTGTGTGTGTGTGTGTGTGTGTGTGTGTGTGTGTGTGTGTGTGTTAACCGGACACCACCTGCATGTGGTTACACCGCGAGTGGAAAGTCACCTTTGGCCAGGCTTTAACCATCGGGAACACCGTCTCGTCAAAGACCTTTTCGCTCCAGAAGATGTCGTATCATTTCACTGCTACTGGAAGGCACGCAGGTTGGGAGCTGCAGGAGCCCCTGCAAAACGGGGTCCTGGAGTAACTCCAGGATGTACTTTAGTACGGCACACACAGCCACCCATTGACTCCTTAGCTTGAAGCCCCTCGTCTGATCCCTTGAAGTCAAAGGACACTCGTATTTAATTCCAGTTTCAAACAATCGTTCGCGGACGTCGGATTATTTTGACATTATACATATTCTCCGTATATAGTGGAATTTAGAGTCCACATGAGGTGTTTCAGGTGCGTAAGAAGACGACCACAAAACTATCAGATCTCTTGTTTTATTTTGTGGGAACCTTGGACCGAGTCCAAATACTCTGATCCATTGAGAATCGAGTATCCGGCGCGTACTCATATAACACAGCAGATTTTCATCTACCTTGCTATATCCCCGGTTAAGTAGTAGTTTCACTCCCTGCTTATATCCCCACATAAGTAATAGTCTCACTCCCTGGTTATGTCCCAAGTTAATTAGTGGTTGAAGTCCCTGGTTTTACCTCCAGTGAAGTAGGAGTTCCACTCCTTGTTGACATCAGCAGTTAAGTACTACTGCCTCGGGACAGTTGAATCACTGAGTATACGTGAAGCGTAACCACGATGTCAACTTGTATACCTGGATAACTTGTTCCACCTGAAGATGTGGCACTGTCCACATACAAATTGGTTCGGTTCTCTCGATCCTCAGCAGCGCCTTGGTGGACTTAATGTATAGACTCAGTGACCCATTATATATGGGTCTGAATCCTGACAACAGTGAGTAAATAAGAGACCCAGTTCTCTCCCAGACTATACCCACAGGCGGGACCAGATGCTTCAGTGATACCACCCTTAAAAACTCACACATTCTGAGAGGCAAAAAAAAAATATGAATCAAAGCCCTTCGATTTTTTTTCCTCCACTTGATCTCACATATTGATAATTGTTCGACTGGTATGTTTTTTTTTTTTTCTTCCCCCTCGAGGCATGTTGATAACCATATCGTTTGTGAAGCCGTAATCAGGGTTTCAGGTCCACGAGATCGCAATAAAGATAACGCTGCCTACCGTATGGGGGATTGGGCAGCGCTACCTAGAGGCAGGCTCCACCCAAGGAGGCTCTCAGGGTATGGCTTGCTTCAGGTAGTCACTCCATCGTACGCATCCCTCCTCCTCTCCATCCCTCCCTCCTTCCTCCTTCTTCCTCCTCCTCCTACTCCTACTCCCAGGCTCACCTCACACCTTTCCACTTCTCCCGGTGCCTTGTAGAGGCTGTGAAGGACAGAGGAGAAAGGGTCAACATCAAATCTATTCAGACTGCCACCCACTTGTACGAAAAAAGAAAAGAAAAAAACACAAAAAAAAAAGACGTTCATGAACTCCGCCACATGCCTTCACCCTTGACACAGTCTGACTCACAAAGAGATGCACACCGCTCCTCGCAGTGTCGTAACACATCAGAGGGCAATGATTTTTTTTTCCCCTGCGATGCCCCCCCTTGGCCGCGGGTATTTCATACTGCAGCGGAGATAAAGCGAGCGACGAGAGGGTGATTTCTGACTCGGTATTGGTTGCACGGTACGACAGTGACGGAGGTGGCTCTCCTCGTATGGTCCGAAAAAAAAGGCTTCCCTCCATACCCCCTGCTGCTCAGGTGATGATGACCCACAAGAGTTTGTAAACATCGCTCATGAAATCAACCCGTAAAAATTCGTTATTATTTCTTCTACTGTGAAAAGAAGAAACAAAAACAAGGAAGTCGATGGAAAACTTTGAATTGTGTATATATATATATATATTTTTTTTTTCAGAAGTCATGGTCACCTACGTTGTCCTCAGGGTAGATCATCGGAAGTGAATTGAATATTCAATTTATATTTAAGTCTTCCTTATGACTGTGACTGACAACAAAAGAAGCGAAGATCACTAAGATTATAGGACAAAAAACAAAAAAATTTTACAATCGTGTGTGTGTGTGTGTGCGTATATATATATACATACATTATCTGTTCTTAACGCTACCTCGCTAACGCGAGAAATGGCGAATAGTAAAAAAAAAAGAATTATATATATATATATATATATATATATATATATATATATATATATAATATGTATGCATAAAATATCTTGACTATGTTTGCGTGCGTGGATAATACTGTCAATACAAAAATGGGATTTTGCAAGGTGACAGGTATCATGTTATCGTATCATTTTTCTCACCAGACCTTACATTAAGAATGTGTCGGCCACAATATAGATGACCACTGCCCAGCAAGAGTTAAAACCATCATCGTGTGGTAGCGGCCTCAACCCCATCAGCAGTATAGGGATGTTGTACCCATGCAAACACCCGTTTTCTTCAGGACCCCCAGACTTCGTCCTGTGTTCGAGAGAGAGCGGCCACATCATTCGCGGCGCAGCAGCGCGACCGTGCAAATGCGCAGCGTAGACTTCATATACATGAGAATGCCAATTGAACCTTCTCGGCCGGTTGTGCGGAGGAAGACATACACGAGCGGGTCGATAAGATGGAGGAGGGTGGGAACTGCCAAGTGGAGCGGAAGGATTAAAAGGAACGCGCCATTGCTTGTCAGGTGAGCGGTGCCGGGCGCCCGAACGCGACGCTACTTTTAAGGCTTGTTTACCGCGCTGCTCAGGTCCGGTGGAATGCACCGGAGCCAGGGCATGAGGTGCATTGCAACACGGCCGACACAAGGGCGGGGACGCGAAGACGTCGTGGTCACCCATGTCTTTGTTCTAATACCAGTGTCGCATCAGACGGGAGATGGATATATGTAACTATGGATTTCTGTTGGCATAAGAATATCTTCGACGAAGATTTTGGAGAAATGATCGAAGGTCGGCTAGAATGGAGGGCATCTTGTGTGTGTGTGTGTGTGTGGAGAGGTGGTGTGAATAGAGGCGTTGGTGTTCGCCCGATGAATGAACTTCACGTTTCACTTAAAAACTTTTCCACTTTACAGTATAAAAGTGAACACGTAAGAGACAGTTTACAAGTGTGGAACTCCACGTTTCAGCTTAACACACCGGGCATGGGTTGTGGATGGATGGAGGTTCAGAGGCTGTCTGCCCTCTGGGAAACCCCCGGGAAATCAGAACTAGTGTATTGATAACAGATGTTTGTAAGACGTTTCGTAAATTACCGAGTTATCAAATACTATTGTCACAATGTATTTGGGGGAATTATCGTTAATAACGCTTAATGAGTCAGTTAATACGGCGATTACCGTTAATAACGCTTAATGAGTCAGTTGATACGGGGATTACAGTTAATAATGCTTAATGAGTCAGTTGATACGGGGATTACCGTTAATAGTGCTTAATGAGTCAGTTAATACGGGGATTACCGTTAATAACGCTTAATGAGCCAGTTAACACGGGGATTACTGTTAATAGTGCCTGATAAGTCAGTTAATTAAACTTTTTGTTATTTTTTCATGGATGTATCTGAGAAGAAATTATAAAGTTTCCCCTTGAAACATTCCCACGACTGTGAGAACGTACCAACATCGTTTTCTCCGCGTATGACAATCCATTAACTACTTTTAGAAAAAACATTTACGCAGGTCTCTCCCTGTGCCCTTAAAAAGACGCGGGAAGGAAAAAAATATATATATATATAACCATTGACATTTACAGAATTCGAGAAAAGGTGAAAAAAAAAAAGAATATGTGTGTAAATAACCCTCTCTCCACCGCAGGATATTCATGGAGAAGAAAACGTTGGAAAATGATGGTATGGGTAAGGGTGGTACGTACGGGTACCATCCCGGAGGACCACAATGGTCCGAGTGTCACTCCGTCGCCAAGGAAGACAAATTGTATCAGAGACGCGACCAGGAAGTGAGGAGCGTGGCTCCTCCTCCTCCCTCGCGCCCCTCCGAAGGACCCTGGGTTAGAGTTAAGGAGGGAGCGACCGACCGACCGACCCGCGGTCGCGCCGCAGGCCGCAGCCAAGCTCTCGAAAGGAACCCACCCACCCTCCGCCTCCTCCTCCGCCTCCTCCTCCTCCTCCTCCTCCTCCTCCTCCTCCTCCTCCTCCGCCTCCTCCTCCTCCGCCTCCTCCTCCTCCCACTTTCCGCAGACGTCCCCGATTCATGATGATGCTGGCATGACTCCTGGACATGCACGTGTGACGTGCATGGTTTTGCATTGCGAGTCTGCCGACACGCCTGAGTGCGATCCGCGCCGTGATACAATCATCCCCAGAGCCCGTGGGATGCGACGAAACAACATGCGCTGCGTCGATCATTACACGTGAGATAGATAGAACTCTCAAGTGTCCCGATTTTTGCTTCGGAAATTCGGAGATGAGATTCTTTACCAAAGGGGGTTAGCGTTTTGTGTCAGGTGTGTAATGGCAAACGGACCACGTGGTCGCCCTTGCGTCGACTCACGTGGTCACCCTTGCGTCGGGCCACGTCCTCACCCTTGTGTCGGAGGTGAGATTGTGTACTTCACGCGGCCGCTACTGCACGTACCCACCACCACCCCGTGTGGAGGGAGTGAACATGCTCGACGGTGGAGGAAATCATGCGGTCGGCAGAGTGTGTTGAGGAGGGAGGAGGTGGAGTGGGAGGGGTTCACGTTGTCGGTGCTACAAAGCAGACACGTAGGGTGAGGTGCCCCAGTGTGATGCTTGCTATTGAGCCGACCTCAGTAGGCTGGGGTCCTGACCGGGAGGTTTGTATGAATAAATTACTTCAAGATTTATAGAGTCGGCCTCTGGTCTGAATACACTGACGCCTCCTTCGTGAAAAGACTCTTGTATATATATATATATATATATATATATATATATATATATATATATATATATATATATATATATATATGTGTGTGTGTGTGTGTGTTGGAAAGGATCACAATTTTGCGCGTGATCTAGATATTCCTATGAGTCCACGGGGAAAATGAAACACGAAAAGTTCCCAAGTGCACTTTCGTGTAATAATCACATCATCATGGGAGACACAAGAGAGAAATATGACAGTCAGTTGATATACATCGAAGAGACGAAGCTAGGACGCCATTTGGTAAACAATTTTCTGCTGTTAGCTATAAGATGGATCATTTGATATTAGTATTTTCAGTAGTTTACCCCATAAATTTCCTCATCATAATTTATTCGACTCACAACATTAATGAGAGTCGTCTACATATACTACATATATATGAATAAAGATGTATCATGTTTCCCTCCAAAATGTTAGGGTTTTCAGTATCAGGGTCTATATAGAATACCCAGGGTGTGGAAAACGAGTTAAGTGCCCACATAACTTTAAACGCACCGAAGCCATTCACAAGGTACAAGAGGGAAGAGAGAGAGAGAAAAAAAAACGTCACAATTGGACCACGCGAGCCTCAAAATCAAGGGTTGGAGGCCCACCTCCCTATTTACCCTTCCAGGCGACCCGCCCATCTCTCTTACCCTGCCCAACTCCTGCCTCTTGCCTTCCTCGTCCTTCGTCCCTTACCTGCTGCCACGATAACTGCCCTCTCTCTCTCTCTCTCTCTCTCTCTCTCTCTCTCTCTCTCTCTCTCTCTCTCTCTCTCTGAGCCTCCCCGCCCTGCACAGCGCCCTCGTCTGCCCGGGCCAGTAACAAGTGTGTGTGTGTGTGTGTGTGTGTGTGTGTGTGTGTGTGTGTGACAATCACGGCGGAGGTTGGTGTAATCGGAGGGATGAGGGGCAGTGTACTACAGGGTCGGCCGGACCTGTCCCGCGGAGGGCCCCCTAGAGTAATGGCGGCCAGAAGGCATGGGTGGCTCCCGGCGGCGGCCCTGTGGTTTGACCGTCTAACCCCCCCACCTCCTTCCTCCCATCCCTGCCTTTCCTCCCCCAATCTCCCCCCTCTCTTCTCTCTCCCCACCCCTCAACCCGTTCATCACCGTACCGTAGGTGTAGTCAGTGTTTCTCTCTCTCTCTCTCTCTCTCTCTCTCTCTCTCTCTCTCTCTCTCTCTCTCTCTCTCTCTCTCTCTCTCTCTCTCTCTCTCTCTCTCTCTCCCCATAACATCTTACACACACACACACACACACACACACACATTATATGTATTACTCATCCCTCGTGGGGAACTCGAGAGCCGAGGAAAAGTGAAGCAGCTGTTCGAGAGTCAGTATAAAAACGAAATTCCCTCATCATGTTGTGCCATGTTATGGTTCACGATCGTTCCGTCACCTTGCTAGCTCGTATGGAGACACTCCATGAGCTTCATTCGTCGTCTCATTACCGTTCGTCCCAGTGGACCGTTATGGGATTTACTGGAACGATGGAAGGAGGAGGAGTTAAGAAGGGGTTAAGGTTGTGGCCAGGGTGGGGAGGGTCCGCGGCGGTGGTCCGTCCGCGTCCACAAACCGGGCCACCGACACAATCGTGAGGCGAGCGACCACTGTGCCGCCTCGTCCTCCTCCTCCTCCTCCTCCTCCTCCTCCTCCTCCTCCTCCTCCTCCTCCTCCTGCCCACTTTGGTCTGGCAGGATCAATTTTTTCCCCCTCCTCTGATCCCCAAATGAGGTTGAAGATAAGGCGATCGGCGTATCTCGGATATAGATTACGTAATCAGGTTGTAACGACAAGATATATTTCTTCCCCTCCGTTGCTGAATCTGAGGGTTTCCGGTAGACAACGATCCAGCGGGATGAATCGTTTAAGGATAAGACGAATTCATCTGTTCTCGTTTTCTAGTAATTGTGAGCCAGCCGACTCCGACGTTGTGGCTGTGAGGAAAGCAGGGGGAAAAAAAATACACACGACTGGTTTTGAGTTTTTTTTTTTTCTTAACTCGTACCATAACCTGTAGTTATTCTCATATTCCGATAACCTGCTGCATGTATTATAAAGATCTATATTATATTCTTTTTTCTTTTAAAGATTATGTCTTTTTTGAGTTAGAGCAATGTGTAGACTTACAAATAGAGGAACAGTTATGGTGAGCGAGACACGGTCCAGCACAGGAGAGTCCGACTGACCAGGTTATACCACCAGGGGGACTGTGTCACCATAACTACACCTCAGCTACACCTTCAGTACGCCAGGCTTCTGCAGGCACAGGTACACGAGCCTAACGGAGGGAGGGAGTTATAACCAGTAGTACATTACAAGAGAGTTTGATGACATGTATTGATAATTAGTATATATTAGAGAGGGGGAAATCAGTTTTTCCAGTCCACATGAAGCACTGGATCCCACACTTCAAAACCACTAGTGACTGGCTCGTATATCAGACCCTCACCTTTATGTACGTAGGGAAAAGACACTCCAGATATCATTATATACAACAGGACAAGACCACGTGGACTAAGGCCTGCTTGATTCCGCCTCTCATCTGTGTGGAGACATGTTTTACCAAGGTTCTGCACAGTGACTGCCTCTGTCAGAAAAAAGCCTTTATACTGAATCTAAGAATAGAAGAACTGTTCGGTCTTACCTCCTGCTGGAGGACGACAAGAGCCAGACTGTGGGTAACAGCGGGCGAAGGAAGGGAAGTGCATAGGGTTTAGTCGTCATGGTGATGGAGGAGACCTTCACCTTCAGTCGTGTTCCTGGAGGAGGAGGGAGGAGGAGGAGGGAGAAAGACCCAGGTGGAGGTGAAGGACGGGGTCCCTGCAGCCATGATCACGGTGGAAGCCGCCGTGCACCTGACCCACCTAAAATGTGTAACAAAAGAATTAAGCGAGACGGTCATCTCTCTCGGTCCATTCCTCGACCCAACGCTACACACACACACACACACACACACACACACACACACACACACACACACACACACACACACAACCTGTTCTTAGGAAAGGAGGTTCGCGGCGCTGGTGTGTGTGTGTGTGTGTGTGTGTGTCGCCTCTCTCAAACGGCCCTAACCCTCCAGCGAAACTAGTGTGTGACTCCTTCCCTCAGGGCCTGGTGCCTGTCTGTGCCACATTTCTCACATATCTCGCACCTTGCCCCCCGGTACTGATCTTGGCCACACATCCCACACCTTACACCCGATGCTGGTCTGTGCCACCGTTCCCGTATCATCCCCCGATGCTGGTCTGTGCCACTTTTCCACAGGTCTTGTACCTTCCCTCGGTGTTGGTATATACCACAGTTCCTACACCTTCCATTGGTGGTCTGTGCCACAGTTCCCACGCCATCCCTTGGTGCTGGTCTGTGCCACAGTTCCCACACCTTCCCGTGGTGCTGGTATGTGCCACAGTTCCCACACCATCCCTTGGCGCTGGCCTGTGCCACAGTTCCCACACCTTCCCGTGGTGCTGGTCTGTGCCACAGTTCCCACAGATCCCGTATCGTCTCTAGTAAAAGACATGTGTGTCACCAGTCCCACACACACACATCTCACATCCAGGAGAACTTTAACGCCGTGTTACAGCATTTTGGAGGCCGTTACTAAGATTCACTCATCTGTTCGTGATTCACTTACACATGTAAATGATTCTCGATACGAACGTAAATGGATATTCCCATTAGTAGCTGACATGGCCTTCCTCCCTTCCGTTCCGCTGTTGGGTACCTGCGGTAGTCGTACCCATCCTCTGCTAAGAGAGTTTTGTTATAGTTTAAGCCATTTCGTAGCCAGTACCATGAGTGGGCGCCTCTATATATGGCGAAAGTGGTTTACAACGTCATTTACCACACACAGACACACACACATACACTTTTCGTTGAAGTGTGTCTTAACGTCAGTCCATATAAGCTTAATTATGCCTCAGCTTGTAAAGTATTAAACAACCTGGTTATATAACGTAAGTGGAACTCGCCAAATAAAGTCAAATGATCATGAAACCAGAGAGATTTTTCGCTCCGCTGACACTGAACGTATGTATGGACGAAAGACTGGAGATACATGATGGCATTATAGTCTCTTATTTTGTGTGTATAGATACTATGGCATTGTTGATTTTTCCATGTAACTGATGAGCTGAGATGTTTACGCCTCTATAATGAAAAAAGTGTATATATATATATATATGTATATATATATATTTATATATATATATATATATGTATATATGTATATATATATATATATATATATATATATATATATATATATATATATATATATATATATATATATATATATATTCGCCATTTCCCACGTTAGCGAGGTAACGTTAAGAACAGAGGACTGAGCCTTGGAGAGAAAATCCTCACTTGGCCCCTTTTTCTGTTCCCTCTTTTGGAAAAGTGAAATTGGAGGGGAGGATTTCCAGCTCCCCCGCTCCCTCCCCTTTTAGTAGCCTCCTACGACACGCAGGGAATACGTGGGAAGTATTCTTTCTCCCCTTTCCCCAGGGATAATATATATAAATGTATATATATATATATATATATATATATATATATATATATATATATATATATATATATATATATGTATATATAATATATATATATACGTTAATAAATCATTAAATGTTGAGACGAGTGCTGAACAACCCAGCTCCCTTGGTGCTGAAGGTTTCGTGTGACGAAAGCATTACCAAGGATAGTATTCTTGCAGTGCGTAGCCCTTCATTAAGTAAGGTGGAGGGCTGGACGGGCGTGGGTGGACCGCATATATCACAGCCACAAGACCAGGAGCTGCTACTGTACATGCCTGTCTGTCTGTCTGCCTGTCTGTCTGTCTGTTTACGGGTGAAGGTGGATGCAGACGTATGTACACCTGCATAATGCCAGGTACATAGTATGTCAGCGAGACAGGCAGACACATAGATAACGGATAGAGAAACATAGGGTTTCAGGGAAAGACTGGGAGGATAGATCTATCCATCGGTCGAGATAATGAGTTGGTCTGCTGGAGTATTACACACACACACACACACACACACACACCCTGTGTCTCACGGAGTCTCTGCCATTACGAGACACTACGACCCCAAGTGCGTTGAATAGGATTCTGGCGAGAGACTCATCTCTCATCGGCAATATTATCACCGAGGGAGGAGGCGAAACCCCGACCTTCGACCCCTCAATACTCTCTCCTCCCTCCACGATGACGTCGCTCTGTGATTGGGTAACATAAATATTCATCTTCGTCCTCGCTTCCCTCGTTAAACTGCATCATCTTCTTCCCTGGCGATGCCAGAACTCTCATATTTCACGAGTCTTTTTATTTTCTGCTTATTGACGAAG
>NC_092291.1:19965326-20027826 GCF_036320965.1 Panulirus ornatus
CTTATGCATGACAACCTGCGTGTTTTTTTTTTCCCCATTTTTCTTCCTTGAATTAAATATTTATCGTATCATTTATCAAATAAACGATAACCGTAAACAGCAGAAGCTCTGGCCTCGCTCCCATGAGCAGGCTGGTCACATACCAACACTTGAGTGGCTGGAGGGGACGCTTAGGATACCTGCTCCCAGCCTGCCTCATTCTAAAGGCATTTCTCCTTGACAAGTGTAACTGGGGAGGACCAGCCAGCTCGTGCAGGCTGGCGGCAGACCTGGCCAGCGGGTTACCAGGAGCCACGTAAACCACTGGGTCGTACCCTACCTACACCCCCTGACTCTGCGTCATACCGCGGCGGAAATGCTGCTTCATGTTCTAACTCGCGTCTGCGTCACACAGGAGAAAAGCTTCAAAAAAAAAAAAAGATTGGCTCGGTATTTTTTTCCCAATAAGACTGATTTCCATCTGCAGTTACATACATGTATCTTTGTATTTGAAGATAAGTTTATTAACCGTGGATTTATGATATAATAATGATAATAGTAATAATGATAATAATGATATTAGTAATAATGATAATAATAATAATAATAATGATAATAATGATAATAATAATAGTAATGATAATAATGATAATGATAATAATGATAATAATGTGTGTGTGTGTGTGTGTGTGCGCGCGTGCGAGTGTGTGTGTGTGTGTGTGTGTGTAAGATAATTGGTTGATACCGCATTGATATCACTATCCTTGTACAGCCTCAATATGTATGTATTCCTTGACTAGACATTGTTCAAAGAATTTTATAGTTTATCCCCAAGAACATCCATCAGTCCTTCTTCGTCAGATGCAGACATATCTTCGTATGTACGTGTGTGCTCACGCCACAGGTCCGCCATACCCTGAGCCCGAGCGATGTTGCCCACAAGGTACACAGGTCACGGCGCGAGTCGAAAGCTCTCGCGCATTCCTGCTTCAGGAGTGTCGCGTCGGCCTTCTGCGATAAGGACGATGGGAGGAGGAGGGAGGCCTCCCGATATCATCTCCCGTGGGGGGGTCTTCGTCAGTAGTCCTTTACATTGTTCCTCGCGCTGTTACAGCTCGCCGTAACGCGATACCCGAAGAGCTGGAGACCCCTCGCTGTCGTCTTCGCCTGGGTTCTGATGCTTGGACGGCGTCGTCTGCTGGAGGAAGGTGTTGAGGTTGGCTGTCGTGGGTGAAGAAATAATGGCGTGGATGGTGCTAATGGAGTAAACCAGTGGTGTGGATGGTGACAGTGAGAGAGATCGTAAAGGGTAGGGGGGTCTTGGATGAAGCAAATAGCAATTAAGTGGTCATGAATGGTGTATTAGCGCGGGTGGAGTGACCCTTTAGCAGGGATGAGGGTTTGGTTCTGGATGAGGTTATGGCACGGACAGTGGACATGAGTACTGGGTAGAGCTGAGGTGGTGGTAAAGGTTGGTTAGGGAATAGTGAAGATGGTCGGGTGCTTCGTGAAGGTTTGGTGTAGGTGGTGGCGTGGCTGTAGTAGTCTTACTGAGAGGGTGCTGCCGCTGGAGGAGGTAATGATTATGAGGGCAGTGCTTCTCGGTGAATAGGTAATGATCGAGTGTTGGCCCTGGGTGAACGCTCTTCGAAGTTGCTCGTGCCGCTGTGTGAGGCAAATCGTACGATCGTGGCGATAATGAATGAAGCAGTAGTGGTGAGGGTGGAGTAGCTGGCCGTGTTGGGGGGATGTTGGTGCCGCGTGACGTAGTGGTTGGAGACGGTGGCTGTGGTGATGGCAGCAGGCTGTAGGCGATCGTCACGTGTAGGATGTAGTGACTATCCTGATCTCATTACCGTTTGAATCAGTACAGTGCATCGCGTGCATGTACAAATGAGACTGTATGCACAGCCATGCGAATATAAGAATAGGCACCAAAACGTTGCTTTAATACAGGTTCCACTGCATCATGAAGTCTTAATTTTCTAAGCTCCTTTGATATAGTCTGATTACCATCCAAAACAGAAATATGAAATATATTTCCATATCTACCCTCACTTTCACTAAAAAAAAAAAAAAAAGAAAACGAACCTAAGAATGGTCCAAAGACTTTGCTGGGGCAAAGGACATGATCGGATAAGAGCGTGATCGGGTAACAGAAGGGCCGGATAAACCGTAAAATTGACAGGTCTTGATTGAGGATCGGGCGAACTTTGTGGGCCCTCCATCAGATAAGAGAGGAGTGCTGTCAGGCCTCCATTGTTTCCAGGTCTGAGGTGTAATGGTCTGTGGAGGAAGTTTACAGCACCAAATGGATCACCCTCCACAAATATGTCTTTTGTTTGTGTCCTGTTGAGGGTGGACGAGGAGGAGGAGGGGAAAAAAAAATAAATCCTTCGAGTCCAGAAGGGATTATGTTTTAGGGATTAATCAGGATGCTGATTGTAGTGTTTTATCGTTCGGTCGGATTGTTCATTTTTAATGACATCTGGGGGGAAAAAAGAAGATAGTCGTTAGTACAAGAATATTAATTGCAGTTCTTAAGGATCATTTGTTACGTGATATCTCTCTCTCTCTCTCTCTCTCTCTCTCTCTCTCTCTCTCTCTCTCTCTCTCTCTCTCTCTCTCTCTCTCTATCTCTCTCTTCTCTCTCTCTCTCTCTCTCTGATCCGCACAGAGTGGAAGAACCCTAATTAGCATTTACATCAGGAGTGCTGAATCATACTCGAACCACTTGCTTGTTATGAACTACGCAGCTGATTAAGTGTAATTATCATGTGAATAAATCTTGCAAAATTAGTTCAGATGACCCGAATTAACCCTATAGCATT
The DNA here is from genome assembly GCF_036320965.1 of Panulirus ornatus. Lineage (NCBI taxonomy): Eukaryota > Metazoa > Arthropoda > Malacostraca > Decapoda > Palinuridae > Panulirus > Panulirus ornatus. The sequence goes on from NC_092291.1 coordinate 19,968,137, forward strand.
TACAGCAAGCAAGGTATACACAATGGCAAAATATACAGAGAAGTTTCCAGTTGGAATTGCTTTCAATAAAGGCAAGCTTAACAAAGTAACAGGATCACTTAACAAAGGATCTTCATAGGAATTGTGGCGAAAATTCATACCGGAAATATGATCTGTGATATTTCACCTCTAGAGAGATTATTTAAACGAAGATACATACCCACAGATGATTCGACTTGAAGTATTTTGTGTCAGTTACAAAATGAAACAGAAATGGATTTCATCTCTGTTATAGCCACAGGAACAAATCCCAGACCAAGTCGACAGTAATTACGGGAAGAACTCCCTCTGGGGGTTAAGTCAACTGTACACACCTTTGGGGAAAAAAGAAGGTACTTTGACGGCTTATCTTTCCCTCTGATCTTATAGCCAAATGAAGAGACTTTCGACTGAACCAGAGGACCTCTTCAGTGCTGGTGAGCCGAGTTTATGATCATTCAGATATAAAGTACAAAAGAATTGTTTACTCAGCAATAGACTATAGCTCAATATCATAACTAAAGACTAAGGCCATCAACTGAACACACGAGATCAGAGAGAACTTTAAGAGGAGGTGCTGGAAAGTGAGGTGGTACTGAAAGGTAAGGGGGTGCTAGAAGGTAAGGTGATGCTGGAAGGTAAAGTGGTGCTGGAAGGTAAGGTGATGCTGGAAGGGAAGATGGTGCTGGAAGTTAGGGTGGTGTTGGAAGGTAAGGAGGTGCTGGAAGGTAAGGAGGTGCTAGAAGGTAAGGTGATGCTGGAAGGGAAGGTGGTGCTGGAAGGTAAGGTGATGCTGGAAGGGAAGGTGGTGCTGGAAGGGAAGATGGTGCTGGTAGGTAAGGAGGTGCTGGAAGGTAAGGAGGTGCTGGAAGGTAAGGTGGTGCTGGGAGGTAAGGAGGTGCTGGAAGGTAAGGTGGTGTGGGCCAGCTAAGCAATGTGTAACAATGGGTGAGGGGCAGGACCTGGAGCCCTCCCTCCAGAAGACGCCTGCACCTTTATGGCTGCTCTACCTCTTTGATTCCTGCCGACTCTTGGGTCGCCTCATCTGCATAATAGCTAAACCTACGAGCTTCAGGATAAACTATAGGAGGGGCGGGGAGGGAGTGCTCAGAGCAGAGCCGATATTGTTGTGGGATAGATGGTGGGTCATGATGACGTCGGCCGACACAATGAACGGAGGCAAATGTTTTCTCTTGTAATTCAATTAGAAGACTTGCGAGACTGGAAGGTGAGGTATAGCCCGCGTAGCGTGAGAGGAGCAGTTTGCTGCGCCAGTGAAGAGCTGGCATGTTAGATAAGGCCCAAGTCGAGGCCGGGGTCTGTGTGGTGATAATGTTTCTTCCTTGACTCTTGACCGGCAGAGATTTTCCAATCCATTCGTCTAATGGGAAGTGATTGTGTAACGAAGATGAAAACACATGGGTGAGGACTTGCACAAGAAGAGGCAGATGATTCAGTGTCAGACCTTTTGATATCTTGCAGTTACTCAGATGGCGACGAGTGGGGAGTGCTCCTCCTCCGTTGTGTGTAAGATGCAAGTACCAGCCACAGGACGGGGTGGAGGAGGTGGGTGTGGACCTAGAGGCGTAGCAGTGAGGAGGGGGAAACAAAGACATGATTTCAATGTACCTGGCGAGGCCTGAATATTGATATGTTATTGGGAAGAGGCGGTAGACGTCCAGGCAAAGTCCTCGGCAGATGAATGCGGCCAGGAGGAGGGAGAGGCAAAGGCTGCAGGAAGTGGAGGGCCTTGCGGACGAAGGTACCGTGCCAGCAAATGACATGGTATAGTCGGTGGGCCATCATGGCCGGGGGTGACGGAGTTAGGAGAGGTGCTATGGAGGAAAGGGAGGTATCCTCGTTAAGTAACGCTGCCTTCACCTCCTCACTCATCTATCACACTTTCTTAACCGCTCCCTTCACCTTCCCCTCCTCATTACCCTCCACCCCTAATCTTTTCTCTGCTAACCCACTCCTTCCCCATCCTTCCCCATCCTCTCTCCTGCTCTCTCATTCACTTCCTCTCCTTTACTTCAGTGTTCTCTACTCCCATATCCCGTCACAACATATTCCCCTCAAGAACAAAGTCGTTAGTAAACTTTAAAACTTTGTGCAAAAGACTCTAACCCTAGATTTCGAAGGTCATCAGCTAATGATGCGGTGGCACCAAAGGTTAAAACAGTCAAAGGAAGAAATGAGCGTAGTGGACTATGGAAAACGTGGCCCAGACTCTGAGATGCCGTCCAGCTGTGAGGCCTCGCTGCCCAGCACAAGTCTCCGGGTTGGGAAGGCGCCCCCGATCACAAGAAGTCTACGGGGTGAACACGCTGTCGTCCAGGCGCTGTTTACAGATTGAAATCGAGTGGCCTTATATGACAAAGATTTCTCCTTAGCCTACACCTATTTAGGCTACATAAATCTTCCCTTCCAATCCCCCCTTTTTTTTTTTCTTTCTTTTGACACTGAACAGTTTAGCAAACTTTTACTCTGATGTTAATCTTACAATGTAAATCATCACGAATTGATTCTAGTTTTTTTTCTCTCTTTTTACTGTTTGTGGTGTCATGATATCGAGCCTTCTTTGCAACACCGTCTCCCGATATTTCCATATGCTGATGATCAGTTCCGAAAGAAACTTTGACGCGTATCCGTAAGGGATGAGAGAGTGCCCCCATGCACCCGTTATACGCCATGAGGAACCCCATGTCAGCGATTTCCCTAGTAAGGTTAGAACCTGAGTGATGTATTCATAGCCACCATGACAGTGACGGTCATAACCACCAGCTACCTCATCTCCTTCACTTCATCTTCATCATCTCTCTCCTTCATCAAACCACCTCTTCCTCCTCCCCCATTCTTTTCCTCCCCTCTTCCCACCTACGTTTTTCCTTCATTCTCCTGTCTCCATCGACACAGGTTTAGGAATGTAGGGTCCTGTTTCTGTCCCTCAGAGCGGATATCCTCGACACAAACTCATCATATCTCCTGTTGTCTGCCCTTCCCATGTACTCCCACGTACCACCTCCTCTATCACACACACACACACACACACACACACACACACAAACACACACACACACACACACACACACACACACACACACACACACACACACACACACACAATACCACCCAGGCAAAGCAGCAGAACACAGTGACGCTTCCTGTGCTCCCGGCCAACACACACACACATACACTCACACACACACACACACACACACACACACACACACACACACACACACACTCATACCTCATAACATGAATTCATTCATCGCGTCATCCTTTACCCCAGTGTGGCTCACACGGGTAAACACGGCTCATCCCGTGTGGGTTGACATTACGTGCGAATTATAAAATCTTCCCGTGTGATTTTTCTGTTGATATATGAAATCATAAGAAGGATTGATGACTGCTGTTTGAGGCTCACCAGCCTCATCACCAGGTCATGCAGTCATCACCAGGTCCTGCAGTCATCACCAGGTCATGCAGTCATCACCAGGTCATGCAGTCATCACCAGGTCATGCAGTCATCACCAGGTCATGCAGTCATCACCAGGTCGTGCAGTCATCACCAGGTCATGCAGTCATCACCAGGTCATGCAGTCATCACCAGGTCATGCAGTCATCACCAGGTCGTGCAGTCATCACCAGGTCATGCAGTCATCACCAGGTCATGCAGTCATCACCAGGTCATGCAGTCATCACCAGGTCGTGCAGTCATCACAAGTGTACCTTGTTGGTAGTCGTTTATTGGGTGTACTACAGTATGTTCATCAGATGAGCTCATTTGGGCGAAAACGGGTTTACGAATAAGGGGAAAAAAAAACGACTGTCGCAGCTTCTGCACATACGACCCTCTTCCCCATAGTGTATATATATATATATGTATATATATATATATATATATATATATATATATATATATATATATATATATATATATATATATTTATCAATTTTTTTCCATCATTTTTTCCGTCATGCTGGGCAACAGATGACTGTGCCTGCCTTCCCGCCCGCCCGCTCGCCTCACCTTGACATGCTGAGTTTCTGTTGATTTCTATCGTCTGTCGGGGAGCAGGAGGAGGAGGAGGAGGAGCAGGAGGAGGAGGAGAGAGGAGGGAGGCCATCTCCCTTCGGCAGCAGCTAATGAGGGTGCGTGCACGATTGCTTTGAGGAGGGTGTGTGTGTGTGATGATGATGATCAAAACTCCCTGGCTATGATGGCACGGGGATGGAGTGATCATGTGACGCACAACACACGGGGTTACGGCACAGGGTGACGTCACACGGCACACAGGGTGATGTCACACGGCATATGAGGTCACAGCGCCGGATGACGTCACGCAACGCACGGCATTAGAGCACGGGATGACGTCATGTAACACGGCTACGTCACGCCACGCCAGGCCGAAGCGCGAGGTCACACCACGCGGCGAATGACAGTGACGTCACGGAATGCTCAAGGGAGGGAGGTTGGGAGGGGGATCGGGGAGGTGATGAATGACATCGCTTCAGTACCGTCAAGATCATTGGCTGGGGTAGACGGCACATGCGCAGACCGAAAGAAAAGAAGCACCAATCAATTCGGATGCCATAGTCCGTGAGCGGCCTGACGTGAGGGACGGTCTCGCTGATCGCACGACAGTAGGAGCGAACGAGAGGTCGGTCGCTCGGGGTATAATAGCAAGAAAAAAGAACGGAGTGGTAAAATGGCTGAGCGCGTGAGAGCTGTGTGTGTGTGTGTGTGTGTGTGTGGTGTGTGATTATGAAATGAGGAGGCGTGCGGCGTGGCGTGTGTGTGTGTGTGTGTGTGTGTGTGTGTGTGTTCGGTGGCGGGGGGGAGGAGGGTGAGTCGTGTGTACAGCAGGATGCGTCGTTTTTATTATTGCTGACCTACATCACTGAGGGAGAGACCCGAGGGTCGTGTGTGATCTCTGCTTGTGATGAGTGACTGTGTGTGTTACGGGGAGTGACTTTTACTACGTTCGTGTTGCCCCCTTCTCTTAACCTTGTGTGTATATATATATATATATATATATATATATATATATATATATATATATATATATATATATATATATATATATGTTGTAAGAGGTCACAGTGGTGCGCGTGGTCTAGTATATGCATAAAACCACAAGAAAATGAAACGCGATAAGTTCCCAAGTGCACTTTCGTGTAATGGTCACATCGTCAGGGGAGATGCAAGAATGAGACAGAAGGCGTAGTATAGTCAGTTGATATACAAGGAAGGGACGTAGCTAAGACGCCATTGGTAATCATACATACCTTAGCCTGAGCCAGGTACCTAAGTATCAGTTATCGCTTAGAGGGAGGATGAACACCTGGGTTGGCAGTGGGCCGACATCCACACTTAGGATTTGAACGCAGGTGGGCCAGTGCGTCAACCATGGTCAGCTACGGTAGCTCGTGTGTGTGTGTATGTGTGTGTGCGTGTGTGTGTGTGTGTGTGTGTGTGTGTGTGTGTGTGTGTGTAACTTGCTTTGCGTTATCCAGAAATGAAGATTATCCTTCTTTACATCATAGGAATAGTGTTCCTGGCACCCTTCTCAAAGCCCAGAAATCCACAAGTCAAAATATTGTTGTAAACCATGTTTGAATCAGATCAGAAAATGATTCTCTTTTTTTTTTTCTTCCTCGCAGCGAGGGAATATCTCAACCAGCAGCGATAACATCATCTCTCCAATACACACACCCATTCGTCTAGTGACCCCTTGTGTGTCTGTGTCTTTAGACGTCCCAAGACCAAACTCATCATTGTCCCACACAGACGTAATCCCTTTACTCTTTCTTATTTACTATCTCTCTTTTCATTTTGCACACAATTTCCTCTCGACATAACTGACTCTGGTCCCGTCCAATTACATAATTTCAACACAAAAGGACACACAAGACCGTCCAGTCTTCTCTCTCTCTCTCTCTCTCTCTCTCTCTCTCTCTCTCTCTCTCTCTCTCTCTCTCTCTCTTTGTATCGGGGGAGTTCGATGCTCTAAAGTTGTGTGGGTCTTCTTTTTTTTTTATTGGGGGGGATGTTTTTATGTTGGAGGAGCAGGTAGGCTGGAGGCGGTTTATGTGAGGGAGGTGTAACTGAGGTGGAGGAGGAGGAGGAGGAGGAGGAGAGTTAGGCAAAGTGAGAGCAAATAAGAATGAATGAAGAAGTAAGTGAGAGGGATGATGCTAAAAAGGAATCGGACATTACTACGAGTTTCCATTTATCGATTTATCACCCGAAGTGGATGAGGGAAGGGTTTTTGATTATATACGTTATCAACTCTCCATCATCATTTAGATGTGATATAGGAACACTGAACTTAAGATATGATAAAAGGGCAGAAGAGGGAGGTCAGAACGATGGTTCCTGGCTACAGCTGAGTGAAGATGTGGTGGAGAAGGAGTGACGTCTTCCAAATAGCGTAGGGCAGGGAATAGGTTTCTTCGAGATGAAGATAAAGCATTAAGTGAGAAAAGAAAGAAAGTAAGAAGAGAAGAAATAAAATGGATCAGTCAACAGAACATAATGGACAAAGACAACTATGATTATTAATGTAAGGAAGGGTGCGCAGGAGGAGGAGGAGGATAAGAATATAGATGCGAGGAAGATAGATGGAGAGTCACGTAGGGAAGACAGATGGAGACAGAGAGGAGAGAGTGAGTGGGAGGGAGGAGCTGGGGTGACCCAGGTCAGATGGTAGCGATAGAGTGACTTGGACGTATGGCGGAGCTGACGCCTCTGTAATTTAGCACTGCAAATGCCTCCAACACTGCAACACCCAAGTTGTGAGGTTAGGGGAAATCTGAGCCCCTCTGATCGCTCAAGATTTTCCTTTATCATAATTGGTTTATGAGGAGTGGGTGTGATGCCACTAATGTTTCTTAGTCTGGGATTCCTGCAATCCCACTTAAGTCTTCGAGTTTAAGGACTTTTCGGATGCTTTCAAGGGTATCCAGGCTTATGAGACCCGCAGAACGCCAAGGGTATGGTCCTACTATTTCTGGTGGCTGCGACGCCCTTGAGGTCCTATGTCTCTGAAAGGATTTCCATCCTTGGTGTCCTCTCTCGCAAGAGAACCTGACTACCTATTTGAGATCCCGCTTCTTGGGATTTCCTCGGCGTCCTTGGAAGTACGTGATGGGCCTCTGTGTCCTGTGGTCAGTCGATCTCTACTTCCCTCAGGAGAAGCCGCGGTTTATCAAGTGTCGCATTGCTATTCTCATGTCGTCCGGACCAGATGATATCTTAAGGCCGCCAGCTGGAGATGGATCATCCAGACACTGTTACCTCTCGCGCCTGGAGGGTCACCTCACACTAGCTGGCGCCCCATGCTGAGGCGATGGTTCTTAAGGTGGTCGAGTGGAAATCCTAAGCCTCGCAGAGGAGGGAAACTTGTCCCCCAACCCCCATTCACCATACACGCCACCAGCTGATTACCATCAATGTGCTTTCAAGAGATGGTTGAAAACGTACATACCGCTTGCTGCATACCATATGAAAGCGAGTCCTGCGAGACCAGATCTCTTAATTCTTCATACGTTTAAGGAAAATTCGTTCAAGGTATCACTGTAAACAGATGATGACTGTGAACTCGATACAAAGCGGTTCATGAACATTTTTTTTTTTCATAAGACTGTAAATCATTATCATAAAAACCTAACACAGCGGTTCTGTCGGCGCTGCAGTCTCTGAACGTACAACTTGTGTGCCACAGCAGCAAATTGGATTACAAAGAACCTCACAAATACTGACACCATCAGCTTCACGCCACAAGAATGCCGTCGCCATAGGTCAAACATTGGATTCTTTTGAGTCTCTCTCTCTCTCCTCTCCTCTCCTCTCCTCTCTCCTCTCCTCTCTCCTCTCTCTCTCTCTCTCTCTCTCTCTCTCTCTCTCTCTCTCTCTCTCTCTCTCTCTCTCTCTCTCTCTCACACCTAGAGTTTGTGAGCAGTGTTGCCATGGGCATGAAAGCTTGACGACAGCAAGACACCGGTAGATGCAAGCAGGTTGTCCGTCGCCACACACACACACACACGAACGGGTGGGTGACTGTAATGCCTAACGCTGTACCCCCTTGAGCCCAGCCGAGCTCTCCTGATGTACGCGCTCAAAAGGTGCCTTTACGGTCTAGATTCCCGAGTAATTGCGAGCGCCGAACGCTCGAAAGGTACGGCGTGGGTTGTTTCTCGGCCTTGAATTCGGTATGTGCGACGTGTTTCGGCAAGATAATGGTACTCACAGACAATGGGTATGGGGGCACTGATGAAGGAAGATTTGTTTTCCTATTACAAAAAGGTGTAGATTCACTCTTATAGGTGTTTTTTTTTTCAATGGGGCTACTGCATTTATATATATATATATATATATATATATATATATATATATATATATATATATATATATATATATATATATATACACACACACAATGTGGTGATGTTCGTGTGGAAGTGTGAGCTTCCCACATCGTTGGGATTTTGAGGAAATTCCAGGTCATGTTGTGGGTGAGTGGCCACACTGCCATTAGCAACTGTGTCCACACACACACACACACACACACACACACACACACACACACACACACACACACACACACACACACACTTTCTCTCTCTCTCTCTCTCTCTCTCTCTCTCTCTCTCTCTCTCTCTCTCTCTCTCTTCTCTTCTCTCTCTCTCTCATCCCCAATTCTTATGGTCTAAGGATATGGTTGGCTGGGCATCACCCATTGGGACTCCCTTCCCATCACTACCCATCACTCACCTCGCGCTGTAAGTACGCAAATGGACGAGGCGAGAAGGTCCAGGTCACGTGTCTCCCAAGTTCGGGACGGATGAAGGGTCTGTCGTCCGGTCTTGGCATTTACGAGCGGCAACCGATCGGTGATTGGTCCGTGTATCTGTATCAACATCATCTGAGGACCAATCGGATGGGACGAGAGGTATCTAGGTCACTCGCTGTCTAGTACGACCTAATCACCTCCCCGAGCTCAGTCAGGGAGGGAGGGCCGCGCGCTTTGGCGGTGGCTTCGTCGGCTCCGGTAAAAGGGAATGGCAACCGACGGGTAATTGGTCCGTGTGTGTGTGTGTATATACAAACCGGAGGTGTTGAGAACCCCGGCCGCTGTGGATGACCCGTCCTCCGCGCAGGCACGGTAGCCAGGGCCGTTCGCCCGGGCAGCCAGCGTCGCCACGACGCTCTCCGGTCGTGTTAGGAAGGGTCATCCTCCTAAAGGGGGTCTCTTTATAGTCTATAGGTTTCGATTATGTGGGATGAAGAACGGATCTTATTTGAACGTCAGAGTCTTACGATATCTTATTCCCACTTTTCATTTTCTTCACTTCATTTATTGAATCAAACCGATTATTGACAAGCCAAGTCTCGATTAATTGATTCATAATACAGATGTCTTGTCTCCCGTAATTCAACCCCACATAGAGCTAATCTGATTCCTTAATTCCCTCAGAGACACTGGCGGTTGATTAAGAATCCAGACCATCGCAGAATCCACGTCTGTAAAGTCCACTTAAACCTCGTCCCTGCCCGCGCGGCTCAGATGACGGGCCTTCCCAGTGCTTCGTTTATTAACACTTTCGGAAAAGGTCGTCTACGGTTAGAACGTAACCCACCGCGATCCCATTCCCACTGGGGGCCTTCCACAGGGGACCCCCGTATCACCTTACAGTGTTGTGACACACACGCACACCAACGCACAACACACACACAGGGCAGGTTCGCCTACTATGGGCCTTCTTTATTATCACATTTCATTCATGTGTTGTATCCTTATTCGTTACTCATCTGTCAGTATTGTTATATTCTTAAATCCGGCATTTCTTATTAAAGTTGTTCCTGTACAGCTGTCCTGGTGTATTTTGCATTGTCTCCGTTTTATGGCCATACGTTTTGATGGAGTCTAAACTTTCCTGTGGTGGTTGTGTATATATACCGTCATAGCTCTACTCTCTGCTCCTCTTAAACACGTTTCTTGTCTCCTGTTTTTCTTCTCTCGCAAACTCCCTACATGTGGTCGCCTGCTTTCCATTTCGTGCTTTTGCAGAAGAGCAGTTTATGTCTGTGTACGGTGCCTTGTCCCGGAATTTATTGTATACATTAGAGACAGACTTTGTCCTCGTGATTTGTAATAATCTCAGCCAATCCCCGGTGTTGGTCATTAAATAATGGGTGTCTGGCTTAGTCTAGTGTGTGTGTGTGTGTGTGTGTGTGTGTGTGTGTGTGTGTGTAAGTTGATTTTATAGTGAGCCCTGATGGTGTGACTGACAACACTCTTATCTCATCTGTAAAAAAGATCTTCCTCTGTTATAAAGGTGTTGAGGTTCGATCCTCTTTACAGCCACGCGCCATTATCATCGCGCGATAGACAGTAACAATAAAATGGGGAGAGAGTTACCGCCAGATATCCTCCAAATTGAGGACCTTTTGTGGTCCAGCGGCCCATCACCTCCACAACTTTTGGGGAATCCTTTATGGGTCTTTCTTTTCATTGTCCCGTTGGCAGGGGGTGGTGGTGAGGGTATGGTGCGTCGTGATTGTGTTTCCAACACTCAAATCAACCTTCTGAGTCCGTCCACACGCGTCTTCTCTCTCTTTTCTCTTCTCTTCACTTCACTTCTCTTCTCTTCTCTTCTCTTCTCTTCTCTTCTCTTCTCTTCTCTTCTCTTCTCTTCTCTTCTCTCTCTTCTCTCCTCCTCTCTTCTCTCCTCTTCTCTATCTGTCTATCAGCCTTTTTTCTCCTCCTTGCCCTGGTACCAGCACCCAGGTTAAATGGACGGGGGAGTAATGGAGGCTAATGAAAGAGACGGCCCGGTTATGAATTGGGTCTGGGCACCGGAATTAATCAAATAATCGGCCGTACCCCGTCATTTAGGAGTGGCTACTCACGAATGGGGGCGGGGGAGACATGGGGGATGGGGTTGATAAGGATCCTTAGGGAGGGAGTTGAAGCAGATGAGGAATAGGTAGGGGTGACTGTCATGTGTCAATGAGTGGTGTGGGGAGGTAGGATGGAGTTCTTGCCAGGCTGTAGGTTGTGGTAAGGCCTTACCAACTCCCCATGACTCTCTCATGATCCTCCAACACACGTCTTACTCCCCACACCCACAGTACTCTCCCAGCGCCCAGTGGAATCCAACCCACCGCGCTGTTTTAGCACCCACCCACACCACCTTTTCGTACGCTTTAGATATCCTACCCACGCACCTCGTCCCCTTCTCCACGCCTATGCCTCCCTCTCCTCATCCACTCACTACCCTGTCCAGCTCATACCACTGGGTGTTTCCACCCCTACACCTTCCTTCCAGTACTTTCACCACACTCCCGAGCCATGTCCACCCTTCCCATACCTACACCACTCTCCCAACTCTCTAACGACGCTTCCCACGCTCACCCAAGCCTTCCCACGCCCTCCTTTCGTAAGCAGTGGGAGTAGTGGGTAGGGAGGGAGCCTTCTGCTCTACCATCCTGTCTCCATCTATACAGATTAGGTGTGTAAGATGCTATTACTGTCTACCAGGAGATAACCTCGTCCTAGACCCCCCCATTCCTCAGGTCTTGTGATATCTGGGTCTTCCATCTACTTCCAGAGCACCTCCTCCTACGACCTCGCCGCCGACCCTACAACCACACCACCCTGCTCCCACACCACACACTCCCCCGGGTATCTATATCGTCGGTCTTCCCGCCTACAGATTCCTCCCTGCGCCGTCGTCTACCTTGGCACCCATGCCTTTCAAAGACCGTCCCACACCAGCTACGCACCCCTGTTACACAACTTCATCCTCCGCCATCGTAGGCTGGCCAGACACTCGCAACCATAGTACTTCGATCTTAACCATCACTCGCTTCTCAGACCACACCCGTCCTGTACACTCACACGCGCCATATCGCGTTGCACACCGCTCGCAGGTACACACTCGCCCTTCCCACACACACACACATCCTACCATGTTGGACTTAGCTTGCTCCTTTGACGCTCACCTTATAGCATTTTCCCTTCTTATACTTAAGCCCGCCTATACCTTCAGTGTTAGTGATAATGATTAGTCTAATAGTTTTACGAATCATTTTTGGGTGTTAGTGTTTCTTTAATCATCGCTCTCCCTCACCGTACTGGAACGTACATCACTCAGATATTTGGCTATGACATGAGTGTCCAATGCACTACAGGGACAAAAATTCTCTGCCTCCCTCTACAGAACTCACAACATTCACACTCACAGCCAAAAGTCGTGGCCTCGTCTTGATGCTCTGTCACCCCGTAAATCCAAGAGCATATTAGTCCCCTGCTAGGTCTTGAACGATTGCTGTCGCTTGCGATATTCACACCGTCTTTTGAGTACGTCTCTTTAATGCTGCCGTCAAGTTGACCACGAATATCCGGTCATTGCCATTTCAACACCGATTAACTTGCATAATTTCAGCTCCTGTGTCCTTGAGAAGCTTCGAGCGACTGTCTCATTAACTGCTGCCCAAAAGTTGTTGCTCTCACGTACATTAAGACGTCCTCATGAGGCGAGGTTTGGCTTGAACTCTTAAGGTACATGTTTTTACTATACATCAGTTCATGTCACCGATATATCGTCCCGGAACCCTGAATTTGCGGGCAATGATAGCCGGGAGGATTTCTTTCGCTCCCTCGTTTCCACTGCAGATCCGCGAGAGACTTTGTCTAGTGTCGATGCTTCTGAGACCCTCCCCCAGCGTAGACAGAACCATTCCAAGGGTTTCCTCATGTTGTTATATACGTACGCTGTCCTGATACGATGACAACCGATAGAGAATGTTATAACGATGACGTGAGGGGCCCCTCTCCTCTACATCCCTGATGGACGAGAATGATTTACTCCCATTTTGCGGTACTCATGGTAAGCACATTTGCGACGGTGCACGCACAGCATGAACGTATCTATCGGTGCACCAAGTCTCGATGGCCGGGTAACCTGTCGCACTTCTATTTACGTATCATTACGTGTATATTTCGCCGATCCGAGGAGCTCTCCTTCAGGAACGACTCTCCTGAAGGGAGGCCTGTTCCTCTTATCAAGGTTTTACGGGTAGATGATCAGTCGCACATCGCTCAGTCTAATGTGTAACTAACTCGCTCCGGGTAATTGATATTGATAATACTGATGTGCGTCATGACTCTCCGTAGAGTCCAGCGGTAATTATGTTGGGCAAATGAGTGAGGGAGTGGGGAGAGGCCTTGGGGGACCACCTCGATGTCTAAGAGGTGGATGAGGAGGAGGAGGAGGAGGGAGAGGAGGAGGAGGAGCAGAGGTGTAACAAGAAGGATGAATACGAGAGTAAGATAAGGCGAATTACAGAGCATTGGAGGTAGCACAGGAAGAAGAGTAGGGACGCGTCACTGAAAATTAAGAGAAGGAAATCATCTGCTAAAAGGTATGGAGAAACAAGAGAGAGAGATGTAAAGAATAAGGAAATCTATTGAAAAAGTAGAAGGAGACGCTTGGAAGGCCACGTACCACTTTATCACACCCAGTGGGACGGTGGGGAGGGCATCAGGGAACAGTGGAGTGTAAAACGGCGCACTTTGTTACACTTTGTTACACATAGCTCGGTGGGAGGTGCCCCGTCTGACCCTGAGGTGTGAACACTTGGGATTGAGTTGAGATGGGGGTCACGGAGAAGACGTTCGGCACTATCTTTATGTGATGAGGTTGGAGGATCACGCGAACCACCTGCCGTCTCTGAGGCCGCTAGAGAATGCGGGACATTTGCTTTCTCTGGTATTTGCTATATTGACGTTTTGGGACGTTGTAAGCCATCGGGCGATGAATATATTGAGCCAGGAGGCGATGCGAACCACCTGCCTTGTGCGCCAGTTCCTGCTTTCGATAGACGTAAGTCAACACTACTGCCGGAGATGCCCTAAATATCAGCGGAAATGGTACAAAACCAAAAGGCATTGAAAGGAGGAACGCATTGCGAAGAACTATTAAAAAAAGAAAAGCTGAAGCTGCTTTGAAAATAGAACAGCATACGGAGTCCATCCCCAAGGTCTTCTCTCCAGTCTTCAGTTCATGGCATTTACGTTTTTGTTGACCAGGAAATCATCATCATCATCATCATCATTGACCGTCTGTCTTCCCCCACCATCAAGCATCGCAACAGTGAAGGCTGTGTGACGTGCTCTTCTGGCCCCATCACACAAGAGCCCCGGACTCCTCCGGTCTCATGGAGAGGGTGAACTTGAGCGGGCGCTCCTCCTGTGGGAGATTCATCACCTCCCGGGCGACGAGAACTACTTTAGGGCGCAGGGACGACTCGACCACTTGTCTCTTGTGTATACGTAGGTCTCAGGATGGTGGTTGGCATATGTAGTGAGCGGGGGTCGTGGATCGCGCGCTTACCTACCCACTCACAAGATCACCTTGATGCGGCTAATGAAGCGAGACCCTACGGTCGGGCTTGGGACTCTTATTGACCCAACTAAGTGGCATATCTTGTGTGGATGTTAAGAGCAACTTACCAACGCCTTTGTCTTTTCATTGCAGGATGACGCAACAAGCTACGCGGGACCGGCGCCAACCATCACCAAAGTAAGTACATTCAAAGCCTCTCTTTTTTTTTGGGATATTCTTTTTTTCTTTGGTGAAGAAAAGGAAATGACGACTCTCCTGTTATCATTAATCGCTCGCGGGTTTGTGGAAGAAGGAAAAAAAACGAGGAAAGGAAACGTCGCTTGTCGATTTCAGTCGGTCCTCGACGTGAATAAGGAAAAAGAGAAAAGAATGTCTGGGATGGTGTGTGCTCGTGGAAAATAAATACAATAGTAACATGTGAGGATTTTTCAACTCTCCCCTCCCCCCCTTGCTCACGAGGCGACCCCCTGAGTGAGGCAGAAGATTGATTCTTCCCCGCTGTGAGGCTGCCCTGCCAGGTCAGGCCGGGGCTAACATGGCGTGGATACGCTCCTGCCGCCACGGGTCACGGGATTTTTGCTTGAGGGAGAGGGAGGGATGGAGAGGGAGAGAGGGAGGAGATATTTTTCGAACCTTCTACACGAAGATCAGTTTATTTAGTCGACACTCAGACTTCTAGTCCAGCTGATGACCAGGTATATATATATATATATATATATATATATATATATATATATATATATATATATATATATATATATATATATGTATGGACCTTTTAGAATTACTCACTGTTGGTGCCCCAATATATCTAAAAGAAAAAGAAAGCACTTACGTGCATGATGATTGTACAAGCGTGTGTGGTAAGTCTACTGAGGGGAAGGGGCGGTGCTGTACTAAATGAGCTCCTAGTAGAAATGCGATATTTTACACATAGACGGCACGGCTGTTCAGGGATGATTGTACACGAAAGTGTTGATATCATTTCTACGATAATCCCCACCAGTTCTGAGAGAGAGAGAGAGAGAGAGAGAGAGAGAGAGAGAGAGAGAGAGAGAGAGAGAGAGTGGGAGGGAGGGAGAATTAAACGTTTTGACGTGGACGGTGAAAAGATTCCATTACATCATCAGATAAAACGTTTATGACAGGAGAATTGGGGAAGGATCTGACCAGTTTTTCTTCGCTGAATTGCGGGAGAAAAACCAGCCCGACGACGCTGTTTGAGGCAGTGAGGCAGTTATGCTTTTTTCTGGTACTTACAGTGTCCCAGTTGAACATGCCATTACCTTGTTAGAGCCATATTATCACCTGATGTTTAGTGGAGATAGTATTATCCTCGAGAAAGGATGATCGGTAGGACTTTTATTAATTTTTTCATTAATTAACATTAATCGTCATTTCCCCCGTTAGGAAGGTAGCGCCAAGAGCAGACGAAGAAAGGCCGCTTCCTCTCACATCCATTCTCTAGCTATCATATGTACCTGCACCGGAAAAAAAAAACAGCTCCCTATCCACGACCAGGCCCTCACAGACCTATCCATGATTTACCCCGGATGCTTCACTTGCCCTGGTTCAGTCCATTGACAGCACATCGACCCCAGTATACCACATCGTTCCAATTCACTCTTTCCCGGTGCACGGCTCTCAACCCCACCTGCATGTTCAGGCCCTGATCGCTCAAATTCTTTTTCGCTCCATCCCTCCATGTCCAATCTGGTCTTCCTGTTCTTCCTGTTCCCTCCACTCCTGACACATATAATGCTGTTTGTCAGTTTTTCCCTCACTCATTCTCTCCGCATGTCCAGACCATTTTAAGCACCACGTCTTCAGCTCTCTCAACCACACTCTTGAAGTGTATAATTTCTTCTCATCCTTGTTGCAGGATATATGGTACCTTTGAATCCTCACCTTCCTCCTCGTGATCTCTAAAGAAAAAGATAAAAACGTACAGTATCTGCCAGGGAAGATACTTCATGATAACCATAAGTCTCTCAAAAAAAGAAATTCCTACGTATCCACCTCATGAACCCAGACGTTTTCTGTACGCGTGCTGGCAGAGGAGAAATGGAATTCGGATACCGTCGCCAAGGCGGTTTTCAAACACCGAAGCTGGACGACTTCAGTAAATGGGCACTCGTGCGCATGTGTGTGTGTGTGTGTGTGTGTGTGTGTGTGTGTGTGGAGGGGGAGGATGAATTCCTTGGGGAGGGGACTTTCGGGCGGGAGACGGGGGTTGCTAGCAGCATCATGTGCGTGGTGAGGGCCGTGGCCGAGCCGGTGTCCGTGTACTTAAGTCATTAAGATGATGGACCAAGCTGGGATCCCCACCCGTCTGGGCCTCACGCTAGCTGGTCCTACAGCCCAGGCCAGCCAGCTCACTCCGGCGCAAGACAATGCCATAACCCCCCCTGAGCACAGCCAGTAAACATAAGTCTCTTTTTTTCTCTCTCTCGTCTACGGTACAAACAAAAGCTTTGAGCGAGGGGTTGGGGGATGGGTTATCAAAGATAATTACCTCCATATTTAGATGCTACTCTGCATCTTGTCTTATTTCACGTACATATACGAATCTTATTCCCTTTTTTCCTTTACTTTTCGTTAAAGAAAGAAAAAAAAAAGACGCTGGCGTTGCCATAAAAGATAAGAAAACAAAAAACGGGGGAAAAAAAAAACGAGCAGTTTTTCGACTGAACACAAAATGTTTTCCTGTAAACATAAGCGAATCATCCATCAGTATAAACGTCGTCCACGATATTGCAGATTCTCCTCTCAAGACGTTTTTTTTCCCCTCTGTCTCTCCCCCGACATGAAATACTTAAGGTAGTCGTAGTGGGAATAAAAAGTAAGTCCTTTCATAAGTATTTTGAATAGATCATTACTCGTGTGTGTGTGTGTGTGTGTGTGTGTGTGTGTGTGTGTGTGTGTGTGTGTAGTAAATCCCTCGCATTTAATGTATGACGAGAAACAGATATTAAAAAGAAATTTCTCTTTCCATTTTTTTTTTGTTTTCAAATGAGATTTAAACGTTGCGAGACTTTAGAATTGGTCAATAAAACACCAGCTCTGGGTTTCGAAGTAAGGCCACTCAAGTTTATGGCTGTGGGCTCTGATAGAAGAAACCAGTCCCTGTATCATTACATACCTCGTTTTTTTTTATTATTGTTATTATTCTAGTGTTATTTTCCACAGTTTTTTCTTCACGTAGGTTTGGTTTACTCTCTCTCTCTCTCTCTCTCTCTCTCTCTCTCTCTCTCTCTCTCTCTCTCTCTCTCTCTCTCTCTGATCTCCGAGTATAAGCTGTTCTGATTTGAGATCTCGAATTCATTTTCGCCTATTCAGAAGTGCTGGCGGTCATCGAGGCTAGTATTTTCGCTGAAAATTACGCACTCTCCTGCACGTTTGCAAATTGTAGAAGAAACCTTTTTTCTTTTCCACCGGTGTCGCTGGACCGTGTGTGTGTGTGTGTCATGACCATGAATTAAGATACTGAATTGAAAGGAAATTTGTAAAGGAAAATGCTCAAATTATCGGAATCATAAAAAAGCGGTGAGGTTCTTTACGAGAGAGAGAGAGAGAGAGAGAGAGAGAGAGAGAGAGAGGAGAGAGAGAGAGAGAGGAGTGAAACACAGGGAGGGATCAGGAGGGAGACAGACGGGCCGTCTAAATACCCAAGCGCACGTTCCTGCTGGCTAAGACCTGGCGAACCTTTCCAGCACCAGGAAGCATACCTTGATCATGCACAGATTGCGTGACCTCTCACGGGGGCTTTTAAATTTATGCTCCTTACCCTAATTCGAGATAAAGCATCCAGTAGCTAAAGCGGAGGCCGATCTTTTCACCCTTTTGGTTCATACTTGTTCGCAGTTCCCCCTGGTTAGCGAGGTCGACGTCAGGGACAGGCGGAGGAAAAGAGCCCCATTCGCTGGCATCCTTGACTACTGATGTGATGGAGTACACGACGGCTGGGGAGACAAATGCGTCACGGCTGAGAACCACTCACAAGAATGGGAGAACACAGCGAGATTCATCAGGAAGAGAAGGTGCCATTGTGCACAAAGGTGCCATTGTGCACTGACCCTGAGAACAATGAATTCACCATACGAGGCGAAAATATGAGTAAACTTAAAGAAGAGGCAAAATGAAGATGGGATTGTTGTACTAATCTACGCTACGAGAATGAGTCTCCATGCAAGGAAACTTGGAGATAATCATCGTGATTTAAGACTTTACGGTTCGTTCGCAGTCTAAAAGCAGCACTTCGACTACAGTCTGACGGCTGCACTTCGACGACAGTCTAAGGCTTCACTTCGACGGCAGTCCAGTGGTAGCACTTCGATCTCGAGCCATTGGTTATACGTCGATTACGGTGTAAAGACCACACTTTGATCATGGTCTTCAGAACGGCGCTCTAGCATCACGATCGAAGGGATTTTCTACTCTTTCCTTAAAACGTTACCATGGAGTTGCTGGTATTTCCTCTGTGGTTGGGTCTGAAGGGATGATATCAACGTGAGTGGTGACGCCTGTGATGAGTGATGACGGGGCTGGTGATGAGTTGGTGGAGGAGAGCTGGAAGGACGGGGCGGTTGCTGGGTGATGAGGGGACTGGTGACGAGTGATGGCGCGACATGACGACTGTAGAGAGAGGATTGATGACAGATGACTAGACTGGTGATGGCCGACTGTAGGTGGTGGTAACAGGACCAGTAGTGCATGTAGAGAGGGCTGATGGTGACTAGTGACGGGTCCTTGGGATGAAAAGACTGAGGGTGAGTGGTGAGGGAGGGGGAACTGGCTGGTGAGGTGCGGTGGTGATGGTGGTGTGTGGGACGCGGGCCGGGTGTCTTGCGGGTACATGACGTGTGTCGATGCGACATCGTCGCTCACGCCTCCTACAGGATCACTTGACTCAACGCATGTTAACAGAAAAATGTTTTACAGGAGCGAGATTATCTCTGTGCACGAACGCTTGTAAGAAAAGTTGTAATGAAGGAATTATTGGAAGTTAAACCTCATAACTGATAATATCAGAGAATTATCAGATAAACAATTGAATAGAAGTATTTAAGATTTTGTCAAGTACGAATGTGTAACAAGATCAACAATATTGATACATAATACTTAGAGGAAGGTGCTGGCGTAATTGTAAAGTAGATATGGCATTCCATGTTGCACAGCCAACAGCCATCAACATCAAAATTGCAAACAGTTCCTGATGCCACTGGCGCATACTTAAGAATAGACTATGCAATCACTTCCAAGTTAACAAGAATAACTATGTAAAGTCACCAGGATATGTAACATTGTGTTACCACCATGACAGATCATGAACAAAACTGTAACAAACAGGTCATTAGCGAATGCCACTACAGACGCCTTCCGTCAACGATCAAGATCTCCATGATCCTCTGGAAACGAAGATCCAAACCATTCTTCCCCGAATCGTCCACACGAGCGAGAACCTTGTCCTCACCCGTCCTGTCGCCTCACCTCCGCTCGGTACGAAATTTAGACGTCTTGAGCTCGAGTTCTTCTTGCCTCCTCCTCCTCCACCTCCTCCTCCTCCCCCACTCCACCCCCCCCCCCAAACCGACAACCAGCCAGTCTGTCCTCATGAGTCCACCACACCGACCACAAGTGATCTAAATTCGCAGCAACCCGAGACGTGAGGAAGAGGTTGAGTAAGAGCCCCGGTCTGTGTTAGGCTCCGGGGGGACTCCACCGCGGCGGACCACCACCACCGCCACCACACCTGCCTGCCCGCCCGTCGGTTTGGTCTTCCCTCCCTCCTCCGTCTCCTTCTCCCTCTCCCCCACCACTCCCTCGCTGGATGAATGGCGGGATCGTATGTCACTCAGGTGAGCGCGTACCAACCTGCCTTTCTCTGGCAAGTTCTTATGATCGTGGGGAATTTAGCAACTCCCGTCGGAAGATATCGCGTGTAACTGGACGACCAGAGATGCCGATTTGGGCGATACCTCACTGCACTGTGGTTGTAAGGCACAAGCTGGTCTTAGATACGGTCAGCTGTATAGTATGACCGTCATAGCTTGGAAAGCTCGAACGGCAGACTTGCGAAATCGATCTCCCGAAGTCCGGTTGCCCTTCGCTGAGGAGAGATGCTGAGAATAAGCAAAATTTGTGCCCAGGAGGAGCACGCGGAGCTTGAGGGGGTTGGCGCGACCCACGCATGACTAAGGTAACCACTGGGTCTTGCGCGGCGGGAGAGTGATACTCGCCGGTAAACTTACACCGACTGATGGTTTACCAGGCCGACGTGCTGCACTGCCTCGGAACTTTTATGGCCACGGGGAGAACTGCTCGTCCATCAACTTCAGAAGCTGGGCAAATGATACCTCCTTCCTGTCTTCATTCATTCGGTTTTCTTATTGGGGGTGAAATTCTACTTGTGCTTCTCCCGTGCTTCTTGTCTTTTATGTCACTTGCTGTGGTCATTCTAGTTTCAGTTTTCGTAATCATTTAGTTCGTGAGACGTCAGTACCGCCGACATGTCCTTAATGACGGAATTTCTTATCAAGCGTTATCTCATTACCCGCTTCTCTTCTGCCTCACCCAAGGCTGGGTGCATCCTCGTTTGTCACAGACTCAAGTGTTTGACGCTTTCAGTGTGCTTTCCCGCGAGTTTGCTGGCTGTCACTACTGCCCGTCGAAATCAAGCATAGCCTTGTATTCGTTCCTCGCGTCCCTCCTTTCGCTGACCGCTTGCATTTTACCTTCTTACTGCCTTCCATCCACAACTCTGCCGTAGAATGCCCTCAGCCCAACAATAGTCGACTTGTAACCCAGTTATAAGACGATCCCTGTCCTACTCATGGTCTGCCCCCACCACCCACCCCAAAGCCACTTGCATCCTACAAACCGCTCACAACCTACGCTCCCTCTACAACCCAGCCATCCATCCCTCATGCCTCCCCCACATCTCATCTCCCCCACACAACCTAGGCAAGAGTCCTCCAGCTGCTGCTGCGTGTGTGTGTGTGTGTGTGTGTGTGTGTGTGTGTGTGTGTGTGAGGCCAGACACCGGAGACAGTGCCTGCCAGGTAAATATGAGACTCGGCCACATCAACCTCAGATCCAGCTTGTATCTTTCCCCCCGGGTGCTTGAGGTCGATCCGGTGTCCAAGGTGAGCCTCGGATCCAGACCGCCGCTCGCACTCTTGTTCTCCGCAGGCAGAAGGCTCGTCTTCACTCGTGCTTTCCTGGACTTTATTTCGTGAACGAGGAAGCGAATGCGTCCGCGACTGTGCAGAAGGCAAGCCAAGCGTCTGCAGCCGTTGGATGAAAAGCGAATGCTTTCCTGTATTTCTACCATAGATAGTCTGTCATCCAGGGTATCACCTTCCAGAAATGAAAAAAAAGAGGATTCTCGTTATTGCTCTACGTGGGTTGATGTCTATCTTAAAAGAAAATACAGTTTAGGAATAAAGTCATACTTGATAGGTGCAGTGTCTACCCACTTCACTTGTGTTGTTCGTTCTTTAATTTCTGGAGAACTCGTTACTGTGACGAAACAGGAATCAGAGCTGTATCAACACAGATGGACATATAAGACGACCGATTGTGGAAAAAAAGATAAGAATTGAGTCATGAGTTTTTGCTTTAATGGTCTTGACTTGCCTCTAAATCTAGTTTCTGGGGGTCTGCTCGAGCGAGCGCATGATGATAAATGAATACTACATGTTTTATCTTAGAAAAAAGAGAAAGATCACAGGAGTTAAAACGAAGTTTAGATACTGAAAAACTGACGAGTTCTATTTCGCACGGCTGGTGATGACCTAATGTTTACGGATTGGTATCAGGGTGTCAGTGCCTCTGGACGCCCACGTATATCTGGGTCGGTGTGGCCAGCGATTGTTGTCTGTCACCTTAGGAAGCAGATCAGCCAGGTATTCGAGCGGTAACCTGGGGGATTATTTTACAGCCCAGAAAATACAGTTTCACTTGATGTTAAAAAATGCGAGCGCTGACCCATAATCGACTCCGCCAGTGCGAGCAGGAACAGTTAGATTTAACAAATGAAACCTCCAGTGGTGTACAGTGGTATTAGAACAGATTCAGGTTATCAGGGACGTCACGAGAGCGAGTCCAGATGAGAGAATACATTGCCACAGTAGGTCCAGTGTACAGATCCTGTCTCTCGAACGCGTTTATCTCCCCGTGTTGGGGGACGCACGTCGCATAGCTCCGTGCCTTCATTTGCAAGACTTAACTCCATGATAATCTACCTCACCTGACGGGCAGGTGCAGGGGCGTGCATTCTGCTGTCGTCCGGTGACAAAACAAAAGTTATTTCCGCAGTGAATCATGGGAGCTGGAGGACGTGCGTGCTTTCCGGCCTCGCAGCTGGAGGGTCCGGAATCATACACTTTCTGGCCACCCTCTCAGAAGTAGGTCTTTAAGTTCACTTTCTCACTCGTCGTATTCATCATGAATATATATATATATATATATATATATATATATATATATATATATATATATATATATATATATATATATATATATACATCACATTTTTATACGTGATAACCATCTTAAGATAGTATTCCCGATTTCACTTGGGTCATGTTTTGTAAGTCTGGGTCGACGAGGATAACAGTGTGTGTGTGTGTGTGTGTGTGTGTGTGTGTGTGTGTGTGCCAGGCTAGCTAGAAGGTCTTTTCTCTGCTTCGCTAATGAGAACTGTGCATTAAGACTAGATCACTCTCACTGTATGTGTTCACAGTTCCCCCCCCCCCCCACATGACGGAGGTTCCTTCCGTGTTTTCTCAAGAATTTAGTTCTTTGCAGCAGTCCGACACCACTGTGGGTTGGTCATACTGGTGTACGGAGTAAAGGTACGGGTCGCGTTTCTTTCTTCCAACCACGACTTACACAAGCGCTCGGAGATCTTCCCTGGGAATGTTCCCTCCCTCTCCTCATTAGAGGGAACGCACAATTGCTAGATGATATCTAGGGGAGCTTCGGGCGTTCGAATATTGATTGGGGACCAGGCAGGCGTTCGAATATTAAATGACTAATTAGGCATTCAGATAATGGTAGGAGTCCATCAGGGTCTTTGAATGTCGATAGGGACCCTTCATCAGGTGTTCAGATTGAGATGGAGGTCTACTAGGGTTTTCCAGTGCTGATGGACACCCATCAGACCTCTTGCAGTAGGTACTGATAGTGACCCATCAGGAAGCTGAATCATTATAGGAACTCTTACTGTTGACAAACGCCCCCCCCCAAAAAAAGAGGAGAGGAGCCAAGTAAAGCAACGTGGTGGCCTACAGTCCTGTGGGTATGGAATCGTGTTGGCGGAGTGGTGCGTTATCTTGTCATGCCAGACCTTCACTCACTCGCCGGGCAAATGTTAACCACCCACCCTCCCCCCTAATGATTCTATCACCACCGACATCTGGACGAAGGTCGACCCTGCGTTACGGAGGCCGTGCACTGCAGTCGTAACCTTCGACTTCAACCTTTTGGTAACTTATGTACACGGTGAGGTACCAGTGCGCGGTCGACCCGGGGATCTCTGCCACCTCTAGGTGCCGCTGGGTCTCTACTTCTGAGACGCATATCAGGTAGTCAGACTTAGTCGATTTTCTTTTCGTATTTAGAATTACATGGCTTCTGCCCGCCCACCCTCTGATGTTGACTGAGAGTGTAACAGTGAGCCAACCTGACCACGTTATAGCCAGGCGATGATGGATGCAACACAACGCATCCTCACACTCACACACTGGAAAGCACGAGTCATGTGACATGCGCAGTGTGTGTGTGTGGCTGACCGCCAGCCCAAGACTGCGCATGACACTCTGGTTACGAGTTCCTCCTCGCTCACTGTGGTGCAGGATTGGAATGGGAGAGATGATAGGCGATGAAGACAAGGAGAGAGAGGGAGAGGGTCTAGGGTGTGAGAGAAATGAGTTGGAATAAGACGAAAGAACAAGGAAAGAATGAGGGTGAAAGGGAGCAAGGAAGAGGGTTGTGAATTTCAGGGAGGATTCCGGCAGAGAGTTACCTACTTTATATGTATTTATGTGTGTGTGTGTGTGTGTGTGTGTGTGTGTGTGTGTGTGTGTATGCTTCGATGCACAGAAAGAGAGGTGATAATCCATCACCTTGACAATTTCTGTCACTCTTTTACCCTCTCCATAAGACTAGTTCACACACCCAAAGTCTCCCTTACACTGAAACAGTTACCCACTCGCCTCACACAACCGGCTCTCATCCAGTCTCTTCCACACCCCCTTCGTTCGTCCCTACCCTCCTGTGAACCGGCGCACCCATCCACACACTTGCAAACTTACTCACAGCCTCCCTGACTCATGAAACTCTCGCTCGCATTGCCATACACCTCAGTGCATTCAGTCACACTGTCACCCACACTTCAGTCCTCCACACATTCTCATCCACGACGCAGTCACTGTGGTATATATGAAAGAGCACATCACACTGTGCTTCCTTTTAAGTTTCCTCACTTTTCTTTAACCTTCCCCATGCCCACTTTTCTTTCCTTACCCTTGCTGTGTTTTTTTTCGTTCCTCATTCATGCCTGTTTCATTCTCTCCATTATGTTCTCTTTCTAGTCTCTGTTCATTCTCTTCTTCACGACAATCTTATACCCTCACCGTAACTCCACCTCACTCACTCCTCCGTCATCCTTTAAGACGCCATCCTCGTCTCTCCGCACCTCCAGCCTCCATTCATCCCATTCCCACCCTACTAACCCCTGACCGCATCCACACCCTTGAGATTCATCTGGTTTGCCCGGGTGAGACGGGTTAATGCTATGCATGTGGTAATCTTCCAGTTTTATAGAGGGAGATTATCAAATACCTGGTTTGTATTACATGCTTCCAGCTCACTGCTCCAGCGGTGACCTGGAGGGGGTAATTGAGGGGAAGCGTGGATGATGCTGTTTTTAGCGGTAAGCGTGAGAGAGTGGAGACATGAGCGTGGAGATAGGGGTTTGTGCAAGCGCGGAATGGGATTTGGTCGTCATCCCACCGCCTTCGCTCTACCTTGACAACCCATCCCCATTCCGCACTTTGCTCACACCCTATCTCCACCCTAAGGTCTCCATCACCAGCAGTGTTTGAATTATTATTATTATGGTTGGTTTTTTTTTCTAACCGACCTCGACAGTTTTTTCGCCCTTTTTTTTTCGCCGCTTGCATCGGCGCCCTGATGTGTCATTCGGTGGGTTCTCGTTGTCTCGTAAAGCCCGAGGGTGATCCACCGTTGAGCACAACTGGGGGTCGACTTTTAACAGGGAGGATTGTGGTGGAAACGTAGCTCACATTTTGATCCATAGGCCGAAGAGAACACCGGTGCGCTCTCTCTCTCTCTCTCTCTCTCTCTCTCTCTCTCTCTCTCTCTCTCTCTCTCTCTCTCTCTCTCTCTCTCTCTCTGTCTCCCAGTATGGGTGCAGGAGTGTGATGGGTTGACACGTTGCTCTTTAGGAGTGCTGGACTAATATGGAGAGAATGCTATGGTCTGGTCTGCAGGTGGTGATGGGCGTGGTGGGGGAGGGCAAGTACCTGGATGGCTCGGCTGTGCCAGACAACACTCCCTCCTCCTCCTCCCTTGTTCTTTGCCTCGCCCCACATAGCTCAGGTGGCATGTCTTTATGTAGGTGTTGTGTGTGTGTGTGTGTGTGTGTGTGTGTGTGTGTCTGTGTGTGTGTGTGTGTGTATTCTTTCAAGTGTGATAGTGTCCTTGTTCCAAAAGGTCTCCTCGATTTCCTCACATCTTCGCACTCGAGATATGAAGGGAAAAAATGTACCGGTGTCGAGCTTTTATTTCCTTAGATATGGTTATTCTTTTTTCCCCCAGGACAGATCAAACCACTCCATGGACTATATCAACACGTATCTTCATCCCTTCTTTCTGTTTCTTCCGGGAAAGATAAAGAAAACGGCCCATAACTTGCTTCAAAACGTATGTTCTGCTCCATAAGTTTAACCCTCATTTATATCCAAAGCGAATCAAATTTTCCCTTACCTCATAATTTTCTATCCCCACTGAAGATATAAGACGCTACGCTTTGGAGATAGATACATTACCTCAGCTACATATACATACTCCACGAACATTATGCCATCATCTTCACTCGCACCCTCTGCCTGTGTACCTTTCCAGAAGGAGGAAGATAAGTGTGTTCTTCGTCATAGTGGTTCTTCGCTACTTCAGTTCAAGCAGCAGCAATATACTCTTGAACTTTCTAAATTCCACTGGAACGATTAAGATGCGAAGTCTTCAAGTACCATTTCCTCCGTGTTCTCCAGACCAGCCATAAAGGAGGGCTTATTAAACCTCACAGTTTCACCACCGAAAAAGAAATCCCGGTTTTCTCTTCTGGCCATTGATTCCCCCACACCACCATTTTCTCCAGGAGTCATAAAAATATCCATAGTGGCCTTTACTGACCCCGCGAACACCCCCATAACACAGCGCAACACGCTGGGTTGTACACCTCGCTTATTAACAGACCCCCAACAACCCCCTCCTCCCAACCCGAAGCAAGAGAAATGCTCATCTCTGTAACAACCCACACAGTTGGCAAAACCTCCCCGAGCTTCATGGACCCTTTGGATTGCATCCCCCTCTCTTGGAATTTTGAGCTATAGACCAGTAATGATCCTGTTAATGTCTCTTGTGTCTCTCGTGCACCTGGTGGCGGCCGAACACCTCTGCCGGAGTGTGTGTCGCGCGTTCCATGAATTTTCTGATTGCCCTGGACGTGTTATGTTGTTTCCCCGAGACTATTACAGTGGTGGTGGTGGGTAGAGGCCGATCCGATCCAAACCTCACCCCCCCACACACCCGATCCTGCTCGACGACCATCATGATCATCACTCTCACTGTCTGGGATGCAATAACAGTAAACAGTTCGTTGTTCTTGTTTGTTCAGTAACGGATTCGAATGTTCTGTGGACTTTTGATTATGTACAGAGCTTCGAGCATTCAAAATTTTTCTCCTCTGGACTTTGATTTTTATTTGTTCTTTCTCTTTGGGTTTATACTTATGTAACGGGCCTCCGTGGCGTAGTGGTCAGCGCTCCTGACCGTAAGTGAGCCCGTGCCGCACGGGATTGGACTTGCGTTTGTTCGAATCCTGGGCAAGGCATTCGGCCCGCACCCAACCCATGTGTTCTTCGTCTCTTAGCCGTAGGTCGGTATGATGGGTACCTGGCCTAAGCCAAGGTGTGTGTGTGTGTGTGTGTGTGTGTGTGTGTGTGTGTG
Source organism: Panulirus ornatus (assembly GCF_036320965.1). NCBI lineage: Eukaryota > Metazoa > Arthropoda > Malacostraca > Decapoda > Palinuridae > Panulirus > Panulirus ornatus. The sequence continues at coordinate 19,995,833 of NC_092291.1, forward strand.
TGTGTGTGTGTGTGTGTGTGTGTGAATATATATAAATAGGATTACGTGGACGAGAGAGAACATATGGAAAAAGGAATCATGGCCAGAAGGACGAGCCCCAAGGGGGAAAAAAAGAGAGAAATATGAAAGACAAGAGAGAGTGAGGTGAAGGTTGCATCTGGGATGAAGAAATGAGGTTCCCTGCGGAGCTGGTGGGGTAGCTAGTGGGAGAGGAGGGAAGGGAGCTGCTCCGAAAGAACGAAATGTTTAGAAGTTCTGCCCCGAGAGAAGAGTGAGGTGTGTCAGGTGGTGGGGAAAGACGTGGGTGGAGGAGGAGGCCACAGGTGAATGATAAATGTTTGAAGTGAAGCGAGGAGGAGGAGGAAAACGCCAGAGACGACGTGCATTGCTTACCATGTGAAGAGAAAGAGAGAGAGAGAGAGAGAGAGAGAGAGAGAGAGAGAGAGAGAGAGAGAGAGAGAGAGAGAGAGAGAGAGAGAGAGAGAAGAGGGGGGGTTTTAGGTAAGACCCAGAGAGATTTAAAAGGATGTGGGGAGGATATAGATCCCGTGGAAATGAGGAGTGGGGAGATGAGAAGTTTATAGGAAGATAGGGTCGGTCCTAGGGTGCGCGTTGAGGGGTAAGGAAGGTAATAGGGCGTGTGGAGCAGTGAGGTAGGCAGCAGGGTGTGTGTGTGGGAGGTTCGGGAGTAACGAGACGAGAGATGGGTGCGTGTGGTTGCCATTCACCATAACTGGATTATCCCGTGCAACTGCAGGACGCCTGCTGGGCATGGGCGGAACTGTGCCACTCAGGATGTCGTATTTCCCCTGCGCCAGTCCCTCCACCGTACATACATTCTCACATATATACGTTCATACAGACATATATACATACATGATGCATGCAGTACAATCATACATGTTACATATACACTTAGGAATCATAACGCTGACACTTGGATACGTAGATAGACAGGACACACACACACACACACACACACACACACACACACACACACACACACATACATACATACATACATACATACATACATACATACATACATACATACACACACACACACACACACACACACACACACACACACACACATATATATATATATATATATATATATATATATATATATATATATATATATATATATATATATATATATATTGGTGAAAGTGTTTACATAGACAGTGAAAACGTCCCAGTAGACTCAAAGATACAATCATCAATAACACACGCACTACCTGGCGAACAACACAAGAAGAAAATGAATAACGAATCGGCAGACGAGAGAAACAGATTTACGAATCCTGTTTTTAATTATTTACTAATTCAATTCCTGGGACCCGACTCTCACGCTCAATCTGTCTCGCTGTCTGTCTGCCTTTCTGTCTGTCTGTCTGTCTGTATGTATGTCCGTCTGAGGCATAACCGCAGTCGGCCGTCTCGCATTTTTGCCTCCCTCTTAAAAGCCTCCCAAGGTCTTGGATGATAACAACGACCTACTCCGGCAGATCCCCTCAGGTCGAGGTGCTCCTTGCATCGCTCTCCGGAGTTCCGGGTCCTAGTATCCCTTCGAACAAGGCGAAGCGTAAGAGAGAGAGAGAGACAGAGAGAGAGAGAGAGAGAGACCGGGGAAGTTGGGGGGGGATGTATATATTTTCTGGGCAGCGATTAGCACGGTGTTCAGGAGGGTACCTCACTAGAACGAAACTGAGCCGCCGTAATTGAAAGCCGTGACGCCTCTCGCCTGACCCCTCCCTTACCTTGCCCACCACCCTCCTCCTCCCTCCGCCGGGTGTCGGCGCGCGCGAGGCCTCGAGGACGCGATCGTGGAGGTCGGCCTCTCCGTGTGCCTCTCCGTTTCCCACAGACATCACTGTCTTAATGCGATTTCAACGACTTAGGTATTCAAGAATATATATATATATATATATATATATATATATATATATATATATATATATATATATATATATATATATATATATACCTCGGCATATTTTAAAATACATTTATCGCCGGTGAAATTTCTTTTCTAATCACACAATGATAGATACATCAATCAATGTAAATCCCTAAGGCCTTCTTCTTCTTTTTTTTCTATCTTTCATTCGCATATCATTAGTCTTTAAAGCCATTTCTTTTTGTTACTTCAAGAACGCTATTTTGTTTATTTATTCTTTTTTTACACCTCCCTCAGTCTTTTTTTTTCATATTTTTTTCTTTCCATTCAGAAAAAAAGATAAGTTTTTCGTTTCGAATACAATTTTGTTTTGTATTGATTCCCCGTGTGCGTGGGAGGGGCAGTGGCGTCTGCCCGGAGGTCAGGACGCTCCCTCCGCCGCCGCTTTTGTCCAGTTAATCGAATGTTCCAAACATAGTTATGCTTATTTTTAGGGTCAGAAATTAATCGCTGGTCATACCGTCTCTTCCTCCGCCGTGGAACTCCTTGCTTCAGTGATTCGTCTATCGAGAGAAATAGGTATTTGGTTTTGGGTATTTCTTCTTTCTTTCTTTTTCGTGCGTTTTGAAAGTAGAATATTTGAGTAGAATATTTTTTTTTCTTCCATGTCTTTCGGGATACTCTTAACGGAGATATCATCGCCGTAGATTATACTGAATATTTTTCATGTCTTTCGGATATTCTTAACGGAGATATTCATCATCGCCGTAGATTATACTGAATATTTTTCATGTCTTTCGAATACTCTTAACGGAGATATTCATCATCACCGTAGATTATACTGAATATTTTTCATGTCTCGAATACTCTTAACGGAGATATTCATCATCGCCGTAGATTACACTAAATATTTTTCATGTCTTTCGAATACTCTTAACGGAGATATTCATCATCGCCGTAGATTATACTAAATATTTTCCATGTCTTTCGAATACTCTTAACGGAGATATTCATCATCGCCGTAGATTATACTAAATATTTTCCATGTCTTTCGAATACTCTTAACGGAGATATTCATCATCACCGTAGATTATACTGAATATTTTTCATGTCTTTCGAATACTCTTAACGGAGATATTCATCATCACCGTAGATTACACTAAATATTTTTCATGTCTTTCGAATACTCTTAACGGAGATATTCATCATCACCGTAGATTACACTAAATATTTTTCATATCTTTCGAATACTCTCAACGGAGATATTTCATCATCGCCGTAGGATATTCTTAATATCTTTCAAAGATCCGCTTCACCGTTCCTCTGGGTCTCGAACGAGTGAAAATGAAATTGACTGAAGCTCTCAGGAGCGCCAGCCTCGAGAATGCAGTTAAACTGTGGATATGATCGGCATTGCATTCTCCATCTGGGAATATCATATTAGCTCGAGTGTTTTAAAGTGTCATACCGAATGATGATTCCGGCAGTATGCTTTGTGGGTTCCTAGGTTGATTCACACACACACACACACACACACACACTCACACTCACTCACACACACACTCAAACACACACACACACACACACACACACACGTATTCATTTCTTTTGCTTCACTTTGTTCATTGACTATTCAGTCGTAAGGCCATTTTGCCTGTCTATCTCGTGTTGAAAATATCTATAGTGTTTTTTTTTACACCTTGAGTATTAAGTGAACGCATGTGAATCGAATTTTTTTTTTCAAATATTCTCTTTTCATCCTTCAGAATATTCTCCACTCCTTCCACCTCCTTAAAAACCCTATCATCTATCTATTGGGTTCCTGACAGCACCCTTGCCTGCTTGTCTGTCTACCTGCCAGGTTACCTATCTATCTATTTCCCTACTTACCCACCTACGTAGATATCTTATCCATTCAACCACCTTTCCATGTGGCAGTCGTTGATCCGCTGAGTCAAACACTCCCACATCCTAAGTGGACACTTTCAAACACCCTTGAAGCCCACGGGTTCCCATGATGGTTGGTGCTAGGCCATGACGAGGAAACACCCCTCCTCCTCGTTTGCTGTGAGTGCTGGAATCTCATCACAGGTCGTGGTGATCATGGCGTACAGCACCCTCCATCCACGCCTTGGGGTCCTCAAGGGTGCCTCGGTACATTTCTGTCGGCCCATGGCGCCTCCCTGATCCTACATAATCCCTCAAAGACAACCATATGTTCAGAAGTGAACTCTTTTTTTTTTTTTAAGTTAACTCCTTTTAAACAGGCTCCAAGATTTCCTTAAGCTCTTTGATAACCGGGCTACTTATGTTCATTTTAACTCCCTTATATTTTGAAGAGAACTCAACTTAACTTCTCTTAATTACGAGGTACCAGGATTCCTCCAAGCTATTTGATAACTAGGCTCCTGTGTTCGTTTAGATTCCCATCAGTTCCTGCACTTCCCTTAACTCTCTAGTGACTGAGTTCTAGAAACCTTCTCGCACAATACCTGTACATATGTAGATGATTTCAATACCCTACACCACACCTTCGAGGGTAGTTGGATCCAAAGCTTACGCCTTACAGCACCCTTAATCATCTTCCATCCTTGTGAGTCTGTGATTCCATTCCTACAGGCCCTTTAAGAGATTCTTTAGATCCACTTCTTGGGCGCTGAAACCTCTTTGATCCTGTCTCCTTATAATACCAAAAGGAAGGTCTATAATACCAAAAGGAAGCTTTAGTCTCTTCTCACCCATAGAGGAGCAACTTAAGCAGATTAACTAAGTTTCAATAAAGGTGCGTTTTTATACGATTCGAGGTATTTCATATTTTTTTTGGCGTGTACCTTTGTGTGGGTATATATATATATATATATATATATATATATATATATATATATATATATATATATATATATATATATATATATATACATGTGTGTGTGTGTGTGTATGTGCGTGTGTATGTGAGAGAGAGTAAAAGCTTGCTGGTTGAACTTCCTAGGGAGCGGAGACATGTTACATATCTACACAGCCACAAACGTCTTTATTTATATGATCTTCAGAGGTTCCACCAATCAAACTGTTAGGACTTTACTTGATCCGTTACTCATGCGATGCAGTAATGGTATAAAGTCTATTTGGAACCTAGTGAACACGTAACATGAAGTATTGTAACATTAAGATAACATTAAACTAACTGAAAAACACAACAGTAACCTAAAACATATTTGATGAGTAACATACGAGAGGAAAATGTACCTGATGTTTTAGATGTAATTTACCATGGCATATGAGTTCATAAAAAGCTGCCCACCTGAAACTAATAATTAGCACGTCAAAAGCCAGTGGTATTGAGGATATAGTGAAGATGCGTGTGACATGATCCCCGTATGATCACTGGTGCCGAGAGTATAGTGAAGATGTGTGTTTGTCGGGAATGAAGCCGTGTTTGGTGGCGTCTCCGTCTGCAGTGAACATGAAAGTGAGTGAATGCGAAGGAATGCAAATTACATTTGCCAGCAAAGTTCAGCGTCACAGCTGTTTTCCCTCCTATTCTTCCGTCATTGCATCGTTATCGTTCAAATTCCTTCGGGAAGATGTTGTTGTGCCTATCTTCCCCTGCACTTTTATATCTTCTCCGCCACATTCTCCAAGTCGCGGGGGAGATGCCTCACGCCCCCCGCCATGATCGTACAAGATAATCATCCCAAAACCCGAAATGTCATCCTCACAGTCTCGAGATGGTCTGGCGAGGAGGCATGACCTTCCACACACACACACACACACACACACGATAACGTGATGGCTCTTTCCTGGCGATCATTATTGAAACGCACCTGTCTCGTTCCTCCATGGAACCCACCCGCATCCCCATAGTAGAGATATCTCTTAGTCATAGGACACCCGAAGGAGGGGAGAGAAAAAGTCTTCCATATCTCACTCGTATATCCTTCCTGTTTTGTGCTAGAGGACATCTCGATCTGGGGGATGTTTTATGATAGAAAAGAAATAGTACGGAAGAGTGTTGAATCAGTTGAAGCACAGAGAGAGAAAATTTATTCATTTCACCTCACCATTGTCTCTGGCATTCGTGGTTACCAGCGATTGGTTAACCTACCACCCCTGGTGACCAGTGTCGTGGCTCTGTTCATTGCCCATTTGCGCAACGCCGCTTCAGCCTCCCCACCCGTTCGTGACCCCACTTTTACCCTGTGGTTACCAAACAAGGCGTGTTCCTTCTCCAGTTGGTATTTTCACATAATAGCCAATTGGCCACGGTTTATTTCCTTTGACAAGCGTAAGCGGGGAGGTCACAAGGGCGCCTGACCTGTGCGACGGAGCAGGCGACCGCCCCCTTACCCCCGCCCCGTGGCTAGGGCCAGAGGTCAAACAGGGCCTGACGAGATCATAGAAGGAGGGAGGAGGGCTGTATAACGCACCTCACTGGAACAGAGATATGGGTGTTAGTTTCCGGCTGGTGGACAGAGGACGGGAAGGGTAGATCCTGAGGGACTGACTGCCAAGGATTGTGGTGGGTTTGTAGACGATGGCTGGTGTTGGGCGAGGACATATGACGGTGTGTAGATGATGGGGAGGAGCAGGAGGACTGATGATGGTGTGTGGATGATGGGGAGGTGCAGGAGGACTGATGATGGTGTGTGGATGATGGGGAGGAGCAAGAGGACTGATGATGGTGTGTAGATGATGGAGAGGTGTAGGAGGACTGATGATGGTGTGTGGATGATGAGGAGGAGCAGGAGGACTGATGATGGTGTGTGGATGATGGGGAGGTGCAGGAGGACAGACGAGAGTATGTAGATGTTGTGGGATGGGGAGAGGACGATTTGTCCCATCACTCCTTCTACCTTCTCAGCTGCTGATCCAGAAGATATGCAAGAAGACATACAGTCCTCAAATGTGTAGAAGTGAACCTGACGGACTTGAACTTAGTTTAAAACAGAATGGAAAGCGAGTAATGAATGGTATGATAATGAGAACTCTCACTACCAGAGAGAGAAAAGCAATGATGAAAATTGTTCGGTGCATGAAAAAGCAAAACTGAATGCTGTTGCATCTTACGGTCACCATCCAAAGAAGTAGGACAGGATGATAGATTTCAAAGAACACAGAAGCGATTCACGAGCAAACATCGAGGGGATGGAACATATGAAGTACCATGACAGGCTAATCGAACTTTGCAGCCTAGAAGGAAGAAGGGAAGATACATGATATGATACATGTGGCAATAAACTGAAGGGTTAAGGAATATCTTATGTACCTAAATACCTCTCATCAAGTAAGAAGCGGAGTTGTTAAGGCTTCAGGATGATCAAGGAATTTACCAACATGATGTCAGTACGAAAGTCAAGAAAAATAGAAGTACTGGTATTCATTGTACTACCAGGAGAGATAAGAAACGTGTGTGTGGAACACCTACGGAAATGGTTAAAAGAAATTCATATATATGGTTGAAGTCAATCCCTGATGAACTCAGAATGAATAACAGTGGAATGAGCGTAGCGGAAGAAACAGGATTAATATTCATCAAAGAAGACGTGTGGTGAGCGCCACCCGCTGGCCCTGTCTTTTCGCATACTCTCGTCGTAAGTACTCGTAGGTACCTGGTACTACCCTCCTTCGCTGCCTAACACTAAACGTCCAGTCTTTCTCTTCCACTATCCTCTTCCTACCACCACCTGCTTTCCTCCATACACCAACTACCCCTTCCTTTCCTACCTCCATTTCCCCCCTCCCACCGTCCGTCTCTCCTCACACTCTTCCCAACCCCTCCTCTCTTGCACCTCCCCTCCCTCTGGCCTCACGCCCGGCTCCAGCTCAGTAAACAGATCCCACTAGCGACAGAGCCGTCATGAATGGGATTACCGATGAGAGGAGAACTTGTTCGACCGAAGGCCAAAGAGGTGCCGGCAGACCTTACTTGGACTCCTCCACTGCCTCCCCTCTGCTTAAGTAAACACTTCCCTCCATTTATGAGCAGGAATACCTTTTTTTTTCCCCTGTAACAAGGGAAACAGATCCTCCTGGTGGGGGAGACGCCCCTCTCAGTGTTGGTCGGCTGGTCGACGTCTGCCTTTGTTGACGTCGCTCTGAAGTCAAGGGTGTGCGAAAAAGGGATTATGGAGGAAAAGAAGTGAGGGAAAAACGCGATGAGAAAAAAAAATAATCGTGAAAGAATAGCGAGGTAAGAGTAGCCAGCCTTTGGGGAGGGAGACGAGGCCGAAGTTCGACTGTAGGGAGCTTGCAGGCCGACTAATCAGAAGCTCCTGCAAGCTGACTTAAGAGCTAACACTGTCAGCTTCAAGGATTAGGCCAGTCCCGGGGGGAACTTGCTTCTAGTGGCAGCTTAACCGCCGACCTTCACCGCTGAATTCGCAATACAGTGCAGCGGCTTGCCTCCCCACAGTGGAAGGACGGATCGTAAGTTATTCATACGACGCGTCTGCTGCGTGGAGAGCTGGTGTGGACGTGGGTACACCATCAGATCACGTATCGCCACGCTGGGTACACCAGGTCAGGTGTCATCACCGGCGCTACACCAGGTAGGAACCTCGCCCCTCCCCAGTGTCAGCCGATCCCATGAAGACAAAAACCCTCGCGCAAATCAGTCACTGATTCGTGGTTTCGGCGGTGTTGCTGCAGCTTCCATTCGAAACGTGTCGATAGGTCTTCATCCATAGCACAGCCTTCGATTGCTGTGATGCGCCAGTGAAGTATCGCTGTGCTGGCTGTCACGGATCTCACTGCACTGTATCAACTGTTCTCGCTCCTCTGCGGTCGTTGATGTAGGTGAAGTCTGGAGAGCGCGTTTTGCCTTGCTCGGTAATGGTGGAGAGTGAGTTTTGCGTTGTTTGGTAATGGTGGAGAGTGCGTTTTGCGTTGTTTGGTATTGGTGGAGAGTGCGTTTTGCGTTGTTTGGTAATGGTGGAGAGTGCGTTTTGCGTTGTTTGGTAATGGTGGAGAGTGCGTTTTGCGTTGTTTGGTAATGGTGGAGAGTGCGTCTTGCACTGCGTTGGAGATATAAGTGACGTTGACGTCTGGCTGGACCAAATGATATTTCTAATTTCAAAAGAGACGTGGTCCTTTGAACCAGAAAATCACGTTAACATCTAACTGTCTATCTGTGTCTGTCTTTCTGTATCTATTTATCTCTATCTATCTATATATTTATCTATCTATTTATCTATCTATATCTATCAATCTATCTATATAAATACACTTGGCAGGAGGAGTAGTCCCTTATCAAGATGACCAAGGCTTAAAACCTGGATTCCAGCCCTTCCGCAGATACACACACACACACACACACACACACACACACACACGCACACACGCACACACACACACACACACACACACTTCTGTTGTATCATTATCTCCTGTTAAGCCCCACTCTCGCTCTTGCTGGGCCCCTCATCTGATGGACCAGGAAGTTCTCAACGCACCATCTCGTTGGGCCGCGATCGTGGTCCGTCTTCCTCATCATCCGCTGCAAGATGTCATATATATTTTTTCCCTCTCTCGTGTGAATCTTTCCCCTGTGTGTGTCACACACACACTCTCCTGTGTGGTAGTGTTTCACGTCATTACCTGATGTATGGCGCTCCAGGGCTCGTCTCGTCTCATGCCCATGGACTCATGTCCGTGTTTGATTTTGAGATATCATTCACTCATCCTTTGTTTCTTTTTTTTTTTTTTTTTTTACATTTTAGTGAGGCTTTGAAGAAGCATCACAAGAATCTGGAAGAAAAAGGGGAAACTGAAAATGAAAAAGGAAAAAAAAAATCCTAGCCGTAAGAGTTGACTGCAAATCACCGCTTTGTTTTCTGGGGACCGACGTGGCCCGTGAGTCCGCCCAGGAGATGGCTGCAGACCTGCGTGTGACGCTGATAACAGCGTCAGGCTGCGGCGAGGCTGCGCAGGCTGGAGAGAGGGTTACTACCTCAAGAGGAAGCGTATCTCCCGCCAGACTCCCAAGCTTTAGCTAGACTCGACCGTGGTCGTGTTTTCGGCCCGGGATGTTCACTCCGTCATGACGTCGTGAGTGGAATGGGGCGAGAATAACGAGGCAAGGTGAGATGAATGAGAGAGAGAGAGAGAGAGAGAGAGAGAGAGAGAGAGAGAGAGAGAGAGAGAGAGTCACTGATCCAGCGTGGGGGGAGAGACACGTCCCTAAGAGCACCAGGCCGTCACAACACGAGTCTTCCCCTCCTCACTATACATTCACCATCTTTATCCCAGCAGAAAATCCTCCTCCCTCACCCCACCCCCCCACCACCTTACGGCCAGCCCTTGTGGCTGGCACTATATGTACACTCCCAAAGTGTCCCGTCCTTCCACACGGCCTCGTAAAATCCATTAATAGTGACCATTAGACGGGATGATCCGCTCAGGGTGCGTTAAAGAACCGTGAACGGAGAAGCCAAGCCATATTCTCAACCTTCGTTAACATATCGGTGAATTCTCCGTCACCGGGCGTGGCCCCGTGTTCACACGTAACACAGCACCTAAGCGGTATTTTTTGTAAGCAAGCACCAACGTAATGAAGTCACTAAGATTGTTGAACAAAGGGCGGATACCGTGCACGTCCGACGTAAGGCTTCAGAGTGTCTTTTGTTTCAGACAATGCCAACCTTTTGGCTCGGCATCTCTTCCCTCCGTCTCTGTCAGCTCTCCCAATTGTATTTTATCCTCGCTCGAGCCAGTGAAGGCCCCTCTCCCCCCCCAAAAAAAAAGTAATTCCTCATCTTATTTACACCCAGGTTTTATTTCTCTTAAAAGGTATTTATATAACAAATTCTCTTCGACTGCACTTGCATGTGTAAGAATATAAAAAAGGAAGAATATTAGATAAATCCAAGATATTGAATGGCAGGAGGTCGTGAATTGGAGAATGTGGAGAACCTGGGATTGCAAAATAGTGGTGAGGAAGAGTTGGACAGTGGGAGGAACAAGGCTGGGCGTGTATAGTATGCCTACACTGAAGCCATAAAGTGGCTGGAGCGGCTAAAATCATACAATTTATGATAACATTTATGTGGGCTCGAGAACCAGGAGTCAGGAACCCTCCTCCTCCTCCTCTACCTCCTCCTCCTCCTCCTCCTCCTCCTCCTCCTCGCCTGGGGTCCTCCTACGGGAGGAGGGGGGGAGAGGAAGAAGAGATGAGGGAGAGGCGTCGGAGCAGACGAGAGATTCTCCCGGGTTGGTGCTGTGTAGCCAGAAGAATATCGAGCCAATCATAACGCCAGATTAGTTTTCCCGCGAGTCGCTCATAAAACGGAATGAGATATCTCGAGCTCCCGACGAAGAATTCGAGGGTGAGGTCCTTGGTGGATGCCGGGGGTATAGGCTGCGGGGGCCCCCCTGCCGAGCAGAGGCATAATCTCCCACTGGTCATGAATACGTATAATCCATTTGCTAAGAGGGCGATGGAGACCCATACTCCTCACTTCTTAAGTGAATCAGTCTGGAGAAGGTGCGGTTTTTTTTTTCGTATACCGGCAATGTGAGTCGGTTAACAAGAGGTTGTATCTACCTGTGTGGATAACGTGGGCGTTGGTGAGTTACAACTGGAAGGTATGGTTCGGGAGTAACAGGCTCCGGTGGACGTGCCAGGCCGGCCGGGGGCTCTCTCTCTCTCTCTCTCTCTCTCTCTCTCTCTCTCTCTCTCTCTCTCTCTCTCTCTCTCTCTCTCTCTCTCTCTCTCTGTCGCCCGTCGCCCGCAACACCGCGCCATACAAAGGCGTCAGATCTTCGCCAACTTAATCTCTCTCTCTCTCTCTCTCTCTCTCTCTCTCTCTCTCTCTCTCTCTCTCTCTCTCTCTCTCTCTCTCTCTCTCTCTCTCGCCTACCGAGACCCCGTGTGAGTAAGTGTACTAACCTAACCCTTTTTTCCACGTCGCGTTACGTAAGCGAATCACATGCCCTCATCATCCACTTCAATGCCCGGGTTTCCCATTTATGCAAATGATCGTGGAAACCAACCTCCGCTCATTGCACGAGCACGCCCGAACACACACACACACACACACACACACACACACACACACACACACACACACACACACACACAGAGTCCAAGGGCGCCAGTGATCTCGCACCCACGCCGGGGTAAACGCCTCATCTTACCAGTCACGGGAATTCAAACTTCACTCATTTGGTTGACTTCATAACGTCATTATCGTGCACGACGGAGTGTGTGAAGTGGATATGAAATGGATAATTATGCGCAGGGCAGATGTTTATGATGACTTTTATATACTTGAGGCACCAAGAAGAAGAAGAAGAAGAAGAAGAAGAAGAAGAAGAAGAAGAAGGAGGACTCCTGAAGTAATGATGCCCTTGTCAAAAATAAGTCGCGAAATAGCGTTTTGTCTCTCTTTTCTCCAGCCTTTTAGAAAGCACACCTATATTCAATAACCCTCCCTGCCCTTTCCCATACACATACGTCCGTGAAAGAAGAAAGGTCAACATGACGGTAGAACTATTTAGGGAAAGAAAGATGAGATATTGTAAGTCTCTTATCTGTCATAGAAACTGACCTCCTCTCCTTGGTAGAAACCGACACTCCTCAACAGCAGATGCCACTATGGGTACTTCCTGACCAGACCAGGGAGCCATGTAGGGCCTCCAGCCGGAATAATGTTTATTGCACCAGTTGGCCCCTGAACTGTGTAGCAATAAGCCACAGCAAACGACCTGATCATGGCTCAAGACCCTGGGAATGAGGTCAGAGGAGGAGGAGGAGGAGGTCAGGGGAACAGTTCGGGGATGGTGGCTATGGGAGAGAAGATGCTAAGGGAGGAGACAGATGGAGAGCAGCTGTAGGAGGAGGAGGAGGAGGAGGATGGTGTGGTGATTATCAAAGGTGCAGAACAAGAGGAAGAAGACCCGAGGTGGGCAGATATGGACGAGAGACCGTCAGTAGCTGGTGGAAACGAGAGGAAATCTTAGGGTGTGTGTGTGTGTGTGTGTGTGTGTCGGAGGGATTCATGTCATATAGAGGGACAGCACCCATAGCCAGAACCCCATTATCGGTCAGAACAACATTCATCCTCCACAGCTGCAATTAACCACAGCCACCTTGGAACTCACCAGGAGCTCCGCATCTGTGTACGTTGCTACCGGTGCTTCTCCTTCTTGCTGTGTATGCAGGGGCAGCAGCTGCCACCACCCCTGCTGTTGGTATTGATTCTGTTCATTTTTCCGTAGGTGGCGCCGGCACCTAATCGTGAGTAACAACAGCATCACAGAAACAACATCCACAATCCATCACTTCCAACACCCACTCACCCGCCATTAACCGACGAGAAATTAAAGGCTGTTGAGTAATTAGGACCTTGAACGTTGCCTAACTGCCTAGCCTCACGTGCACCCAGACTGGTGAGCTAAGAAGGTCCCACCGCCTCCACCTTCGTCCCCCCAGACCCAAGGCCCTTCTCAGCTGTTGGTGTACCGTGGCTTTCTTAGCTGCTGTTAAAGCTTCGAAAGCTGTAGTTGGGTATTGATGATGATTTGTCGGGAGTTTATTCATACAAGCCTCTAACAAAAGAGTGGCTTCCTCAACTACTGGTGGAGGAATGTTCCTCTCGACGCTGAAGGTTTGATTTTTCAGGAAATAAGTGGCGTTGCTTCCTTAGATAAAGACGCTTCTTCAGTCACAGGCGGAGAGCAGCCTACTTAGATACATAGTGTTGGAGGGTCGCTGCTTCAGGTGCTTGCAGCGCCTTGTCCTCAGGTGTTCCTCATCAGTCGCATTCTTAGTGATGAGTTACCTGCACAGGAGATGACAGAGGCTAGCGTCCTCCTGTATACTGCGCAGGGCTGGTTCCTCGGGTGTCTCTTTTCATGCTGGTCAGTGGTTGTCGCTTCCATGGCCTTCATGGAGGAATATCTCATACATCTGCTGGTAGAAGGCCGCTCACCTAACCTGTACCGGAGAACCGCGTCCTCTGGTGTGAGTGGACGTTATTTCCTTAGCGGTTGATGGAGAATTGCTCGTAGAGATGCTGATGAAATGTTATTTCCCTCAACCTTTTATAGATAACATTGCTTCGTCAAGTTCTGTTGAAGACTTACATCACCAGCTCCTGGTGGAGATTTGTCTCGTCAGGTGCTGGCGGAGGGTAACTTCCCCCTTACTATTGAGTGGTTAATCCTGCGGTTTTTATCATATCGTCTCTACCACTCCTGTTTGCTTGCCAGGAGATGAGCTGCTTCAGTATCTACTTCCACTCGTTGATAAAACCCATTAATCCTCTTCCTCCCCGATTCTTAATAACACGGTGCAATATCACATAATACCTTGAGCCCTAAGCCTCTTCTCACAGGTCTCTCCAGATGAGTTAAACCCACGTTTCTTAGAGGCATAAACCTCACCAGATACCTTTTGATACACTCATCCTTTTATTTTTTTCCCCTCTTACTCCCTCACTCTCTCTCTCTCAATCTTAAGTTGTCCTTTAATGGATGAGTGTAGAGCCTTTGTGATGTCGAGAGAGAGAGAGAGAGAGAGAGAGAGAGAGAGAGAGAGAGAGAGAGAGAGAGAGAGAGAGAGAGAGAGAGCACAAGGTGACCAGAGCTCAGCCCCGGCCATGATCTAGCCTTCTCCAGATCACTATCGCAGGATAAAGAAGACCTCGAGAATGGTGTGGTCCTGGTCTGGTCCTCATGCTCTGTCCAGTCTATAATGATATAGATTTTATGATCAGAGATATCATCCTTATCCCCCGGGATTACTGCCGCCTGGAAAGTATATACTTATTTCTCTTCATCCCTCTGACGCTTTAGATACACGGACGTAACGTTCGTACCGTACGAAACCGTTGGGAAGGTGGAGAAATCTTTTCTTTTTAAGTGATTCGCTTTTATGGAATGGAGAACAGGGCCACTCTACATTAGGCTCTCCTTCTTACTATATATATATATATATATATATATATATATATATATATATATATATATATATATATATATATATATATTCTGTCTCAGTTTCTAAGGCAATCAGACCGCATCGAAGATGTCATGTATTTATTTTCACTTGCACTGAACCCTCCACAGTACAGAGTTACAGGTGTCTCATTAAAACCCCAATATTTTTTTGGTGTTAAGCGTTCTTCTGTGTTGCATCCCTGCTCGGGGTCTACTCTGATGAAGTTCTTTTAGGAATAAAGATTCGACATACTTATTACTCGTGGTACTTGTATGGACAGGTTCGTGTTTACTATGTGCGTGTATATAGATATGATAACAGATAAGCAGTGATAAGTATCTCTATATTTCTTTCATGCGCGAATGCTTGACTGTAATTCCTACTGCCTTTTTCGTCCGAGTTGCTCCTCCCGTTATTACCGTAGTTCGCTTCCTGTTTACTTTCCCTTGCCAGGGAGAATCCATTCCTGTTTGTTCTTCCTTTTCTGGGCTCCCTCCTCCTCCCTCCTCCTCCTCCCTGGGCTGGTGGACGGGCGAGGGAGAAAGCCTGGTTCCCACGCGATAACCTTGCACATGTACTACCAGCGGCTGGCTCCTCGTCGGCACTCGCACATTAAAAGCTTTCCTTTTTTTTTATAATCTCTGTTTCTATATTTTTTCTTCTTCGTTCAGCTGCACTGTCGTATGTTTTACGCCATCCCGCTCGGAAGTTTCGTCGTTCGCGACCTCCGGCACCATTGTAACTGAGTCTTGGCCCCCTAAAGTCGACGTAGTTCTCCCTGCTACACAGTTGGTGTCGTAAGGTAAAGCCAGCGTTGAACCCCTGGCAACACTGGCTGACCTCGGGCCTTGGGGTCTCGTCTGCCCATTGGTGGCGTCAGCAGCCCATGGCCGCCTCCCGGGAGGACCCTCGCCCGACCTATCTGATCCTGTTAACCCGCCCGGGACCTGTGTCCGTCCAACCCTGGCCCCGTCCGTGGCCCATACCGTCTTCTCCTCCCTCCCTCCCTCCTCACTCCCCCTTCCCTCTGGCGGTGACCAAAGCGGCGGCTCAAGACCAGCGGCACATGGACGGACGGCCTTCATAAAAACCACGATGTCTGACTTTTATGTCTTTGAGTGTTTGTTTGTCTGGCTTGCCTGGTGCGTGTGTGTGTGTGTGTGTGTGTGTGTGTGTGTGTGTGCGTGCGTGGGGTGTGACATTGGGGTGGGGGGAAGGGAGGGGGGAGTGTGTGTGTGTGTGTGTGTGTGTGTGTGTGCAGGAACCTGAGCCCCAGCATCACAAGCTTGTGGTGGGCCATGTCACCTCAGCCACCAGTCCCCCCCATCACCCTCCGTGCCAGCTGAGCCAGCCATCTCTTATCTCTCGTGTTAACACGCCCGACTGTCATACCCGCCCAAGACCACACTACAGGTGTAGTGACTCGAATTATTCATCTTTTTTTTTCTTTAAATCGTCTGGCCATACATTCACCGATGGTGACTGAACGGTCAATTACGGGAGTACATAGGAAAGGAGAGATAACAGAAGACCTGATGGTGTATGACGAGGTCGTCTGGTAGAGGATAGTGATATGCTCAGCCCTCTAGTGAGAGAGAAGGTAAATAGATATGAATGTAGATTGCTCAAATAGGACGAAAGGCTTTCATATACAGTACTTGGAGGGGTGAGGATTTACTCCGTAGAGGCGATGTGACAATACGAGACGATGTGACAATACGAACCCCAATCATCATAAAGTGACTCAGTTTTCATGAGTAGGCTTGGCGAAGATGTCGGAGCCTCATCATGATGGAAGTTATTGCACCTCATTAATGAACACTGTATGTATTTGACCCTCCCACTCACTCTCGTATCTTAACAATATCACACGATGACTTTTTGTCACCTTTTTTTTGTTAAAGGAAACTGATCATCTTCGCTCCAGCTGCTCACGTACCGTGCGAGGTTTGACGACGTGGCTTTAGGGATAGGGTCGACCATCGGTGGCGTGAAGAAGTGCCTCTCAGTCTTTTGCAAGAGGACTGGACGCCGTCCGAGCTTAACCTTCGAAGTATCACCTTCGCTTGCATCTTCCGCTTTTCCCGCCCACCCATACATATAACCCTCAGCGTTTACGGTTTAACTCGCATTAATCCGGAGGAAAGTTAATACCATTTGGAAAGTTATGTGGTTACCCTCCGCTTGTTATGGGAGTATCGCTGATGGCGGTAGTGCAGATCGTCCCGTAACTCACAGCGGGGTGGCGCGGTGGGTCAGCCCCATGTTCCACTACTCTCCGGCCTGGGTTGGCTGGCCACAGGGCGTCGCTTTACTACTGGTCACCTCCTTCCTGCCCATAGCAAAGCTTCTGGGCGTCTGTACACGACTGAGCTGCTGGGCGTCTGTACACGTTCAGAGCTGCTGGGCGTCTGTACACGTCAGAGATACTGGGAGTCGTCTATCCATGGCAGAGCGTCCGAGGTCTTGGGTATGAGTACACAGCCATGACGTTAGTAAGGGCAAACTTTACTGTAAAGTGTTTGTCGTGGTTCGAGGCGCCTCACCGTCATGCCTCGCCTATAACGATTGTTTAGCCCACCAGGCGTACTGTGCCTAAGAGCTGCTGTGTGAACCGCTTGGATAGGAGGACATCCGCTGTGTTGATTAAGATACTTTGATATTTGTACGTTCCATTGTCATGATTAGACCAAATGACTTTGTACTTGATACCTAATGCATCAAGTACTTCAGTGAGATACCTCACATATTTAGAAATTTTTACTAAGGCAAAATAGAATCCCTGAGAGAATAGTGAGGAAAATGACGATGATTTTACGTCTTTTGACATTTGTAAGATCGAGCTGCGTTTGCAAAATTTGATAAGACTGTGCAGGTTTTTCTCAATGTTGTAGAATTTTGCAGGTTTTTCTCAATATTGTAGTATTGGAATCTGAGGATGAGCTCTTCTTACCACACTATGAGAGCTCATGCAGAATTTATTCCCAGTATGCCTTCCATCCTTCACCTCATTAATCTGTGAGTTCCTGATGTCTTCCACTGTTACAAGCAGCCTCGAAGGGAGGGTACCCCCCTCTGGTCATTGGCTGTTTGATTTCCTTTGTATTCCTTCGTATTACATCAGACTTGACTAGTGGCTTTACTGGATAAAGTGATGGCTTGGTTACGTATGACCTTTGCAGAGGCAGGAGAGTGCAGGAGGTCTGATGATAAGATGTGACCCCCGGGTCAGTTACGTGTGGTCTTCTGGTATCAGAAGACCACTTTTTATCGACCCATCATCAACTGCCTTTTGTTGGACTGGCATTGAAATGGCGATGATGGTAATGGTCGAAGTAGAATAAATGGAGAGAGGAGGAAGTGCGAGGGTGGAAGATGGAAATATGGCGAGTGTTAAAATTTAGATCCTGGGATATATATAAGTGTGGATGCGTTGCTTAGTTAGAGTATGGTAAGGATGCGTTGGTTGTCCTAGGGTATATACGAATGCTTTGGTTGGCCCTCAGTGTAGTGAGGATGCGTTGGTTGGCCCAGAGTACGGTGAGGATAAAGTGGAAACGCGTTTTCTTAGGGTTTTGAGTGATGGAATTGATGTCAGGGCTTTGCAAGTTTTCAGGGACAGAATATAAAAGTTAACTTTTAAAGGATCTACTTAAAAGAGAAGCGTTAGATTGAATGAGTTTAAGGGTTGTACATACGATGAGGGAGTTCATTTGATGGGGTTTAGAAATTCGTTGGTTTTTTTGACGAGTGAAGAAAGCGTTGACAGATTTAAAAAGTTTGAGTTTAGGATAAATGTGAGGATTCGGTGGCTTCCCTACGGTGTAGTGTGGATATGTTGGTCTGTTTAGGGTGTAGTGAAGATGTGTCGATTTTGTTCATAGTAAGGATACGTTGGTTGACTTCGTTTGGGCCATTATAAGGGATGGTTGGTGATTTCAACAGCAGGAAAAGTAGTGATCTAAGCACTGGAGATGAGGAAGGCGAATATGGACATTATTTATATATATATATATATATATATATATATATATATATATATATATATGAAATGTATATTCGCCATTTCCCGCGTTAACGAGGTAGCGTCAGGAACAGAGGATTGAGCCCGTGTTCTAGTTGTTTCTTGGTGGTTAGTGCTTTGGCGACGTGTAGGCGTCTTGTGTCTTGTGTCTTGCTCTCGGAGTTGTATGCTCGTAGATTTGACAGATTTGTTAAATCTACAATGAGACTACAGTAAAGCATTTGATTCTCTCTCTCTCTCTCTCTCTCTCTCTCTCTCTCTCTCTCTCTCTCTCTCTCTCTCTCTCTCTCTCTCTCTCTCTCTCTCATTTCCTCTTCCACCTCCTATTTCTCCGCCTCCTGTTCCCTGCCCCTTATCTCTTGAGCTAGAGGATCTCCCCCCGCTCCCCCCCTTCCCCCCAACCTGTGTCCTAGCCTCCCTTGTCTCCAGCATCTCGAGGGGCGGCCCCCTAAGCCGACAACATCCCCCTTACTCTAATTTTTCATCGGGTTCCTATAAAGGGCTTAACAGATCCCCCCGCATCCGATTTCCCGGCTGGAACTCTCGGCGTCGCCTCCAACCCTCACCGACGGCGTTTCTAATCGTTCGCCTTCCTTTCCCCACACTTACAGACATATATATATATATATATATATATATATATATATATATATATATATATATATATATATATATATATACACACACACACATATATGTACTAGAGATGTACATACGACAGTTGGATATACCATGGAAGATATACGTCACCTAAAACAAAAGAACGACGTTCGTCTCTTTTGTCTTGGCTCACCCGGAAGACGACTCGAACACTTTGCATTGGCGGAGGATCAGGAGTTGATGATAATGTTCCCTTCATGATGGTGCAGATCTCTCGGCCTCACGAGCGAGGGTGTTAATCGCGCCAACTATGTGCCAGGGAATTACTCCAGCAACACACCCACCTCCACCCCTCCCGCCTCACTGATACGGCGGCCTGGGAGGCGGGTCGGCTTGAGCGACGATGCCTCACACACACACACACACACACACACACACACACACACACACACACACACACACACACACTCCAACCACTGCTCCTTGAACTTCAGGTTTCGGTCTGATGATCAGACGCTCAGGTCAGCTGAAGGAATGAGCAGCAGAAGTGTATAGGATCTCTTGGCACTCAACCATATATATATATATATATATATATATATATATATATATATATATATATATATATATATATATATATATATATATATGGGAGCGGAGGGCTGGAAATCTTCCCCTCTCGTTTTTCAGTTTTCCAAAAGAAGGAACAGAGAAGGGGACCAAGTGAGAATTTCCCTCAAAGGCCCAGTCCTCTGTTCTTAACGCTACCTCGCTATCGCGGAAAATGGCGAATAGTACAAATATATATATATATATATATATATATATATATATGTGTGTGTGTGTGTGTGTGTGTGTGTGTGTGTGTGTGTGTGTGTGTCTATCTGTGTCTGTGTGTGTATCTGTGTGTGTGTCTACTTTTCCGAGTTAAACTTACCATGTACATTTATGCCAAAGTGTGGTACTCTTGACATGCTATCTTCCACGTCACAGTGTTTAAGTTTGTCTTTATAAAAGACAATGTTTGTTGCACAAGGAGGCGGGGCGGTTGGGAGGGGGAGAGAAACCTTCGACGTAGCCAACAAGAGAGGAATCACCAGAGGAAACACAAGCATGAAGGATATATATTACATGTTCGCCATTTCCCGCGTTAACGAGGTAGCGTCAAGAACAGAGGATTGAGCTTTAGAGGGGAAAATCCTCACTGGGCCCCCTTCTCTGTTCCTTCTTTTGGAAAAGTATAAACTGGAAAGAAGGATTTCCAGCACCCCGCTCCCTTCCCTTTTAGTCGCCTTCTAAGACACGTTAGGAGTACGTGGGAAATATTCTTTCCCCCCCTATCCCCAGGGATAATATATATATATATATATATATATATATATATATATATATATATATATATATATATATATATTCATTATACTTATTAGCTGTTTCCCGCAGAGGTAGCGCCAGGAAACAGACGAAGAATGGCCCATCCACTAACGCACACACACACTCACACACACACACACACACACACACACACACACACACACACACACACACACACGCACACACAAAGAGGAACCCTGTGGCGTCGTCACCAGCGGCCACAATGGACTAAGAGTGAACAACATTCACTCGCGTAACCACCACACTAGCCATCTTTAAACACCCGCCCTCCAGAGGGGAGGGCTGGGGGGAAAGAGGAAATCTCTGGATGATGTACGGAGGAAAAAAATATATAAGGTGTTTGGGGGCTGATGGGGAGGGTGAGCGAGGCTCCATGACTGTCACCAACCACTCTACCTTTTTTTTTATTCTATCCTTCCTTCTCGTTTTTTTTTCTTTTTTTCCACCCCAGCTCCTTCGTTATCGCTGTCCCCCGCCAGCCCCATCTTTTATTGCGTGTTATCCTTTAAGCCTCTCCTTTCAGGAGCACAAATGGTCCGTATAGCGTAGAAAAGGCGCGACTAACCCGTATTATCGGCTTGATATAACAGCCAAGCCAGACCTCAGCAGCAGCAGCAGTAAGGATGGCCGAGCTGTCCTGTGTGTGTGTGTGTGTGTGTGTGTGTGTGTGTGTGTGTGTGTGTGTAATATTATTGGTATTATTATCATTATTTTTATTATTATTATCATCATTATTATTATCATCATAAATATTATTATTTTCATTATCATCATTTTTATCATAAATATTATCATTATTATCATTATTATCATTATTATTATTATTATTATTATTATTATTATTATTATTCTTTCTTTCCTTTCAAACTATTCGCCATTTCCCGCGTTAGCGAGGTAGCGTTAAGAACAGAGGACTGGGCCATTGAGGGAATATCCTGACCTGGCCCCCTTCTCTGTTCCTTCTTTTGGAAAATTAAAAAAAATTGAGAGGGGAGGATTTCCAGCCCCCCACTCCCTCCCCTTTTAGTCGCCTTCTACGACACTCAGGGAATACGTGGGAAGTATTCTTTCTCCCCTATCCCCAGGGATATTATTATTATTGTTATTATTATTATTAATATAATTATCATTATTATCGTTATTATTATTATTATTATTATTATTATTATTATTAATATTATTATTATTATTATTATTATTATTATCATCATTATCACACTGTAACCCCAGGACCCACGAAGCAGCTGGGTTATCATGTACTCGTCTGGCAGTCATGTAGTTCCCAGACGTGACTCAACATAATTCCCTTCCGTCCACTTGACGAAGATGGAGCCTAGCCGGAGGTCACCTCTCGCTCGCGAGGTAGCCTCAAGCAAGCACGGTACCATTAACGTATATTCATACTACTTGCCATTTCCCGCGTTAGCGAGGTAGCGTTAAGAACAGAGGACTGAGCCTTTGAGGGAATATCCTCACTTAGGCCCCCTTCTCTCTTCCTTCTTTTGGAAAATTAAAAAAGAGAGGGGAGGATTTCCAGCCGCCCCCCGCTCCCTTCCCTTTTAGTCCTCTGTTCTATGCTACCACGCTATGCGGAATGCGATAGTTTAAAAGAAAGAAAAGTCTTTCTCCCTATCCAGGATAACATATATAGTATATATATATATATATATATATATATATATATATATATATATATATATAAAGGAAAACTTCAGATTAATCCGGGCGATGATGTGTCATACGTCATAGTTCAGCAGATGAAGAGTCGACATCATTATCCCCAAGGCGGACATCACAGACACACACACACACACACACACACACACACACGGACACACCGAGGACCTGATGCATGCGCTCACGCTATAAATCAGTGTTGCTGGGGAGGACGATAAGCCGCCCGATAGCCGGCGTCAGGAACCCATTAGCGTCGTCCATCACAGCGCCGGCCGGGAACAGCGCAACACATCCCGCTATATTAAAGTGTCGTGCGCAACGTCTGACGGTGAAATATGACGGGGATATACCCGTTCTGTGGGGGCCCGGGGACACCCCCACACACACACGTGAGGTGGCTGGGATCACCACCCCGCGCCCGCGCGCGCGCGTGTGTGTGTGTGTGCTCATTTAGCCCCCCCTGCGTGATTAATTAACGAGCGAGTGGAAGAGCAATGATCCGAGGGCCAGGTCCAGAGGTGACTGTCGGTAATCTATCCTCGAAAGAAAATGGCACTCAGGGTGATAACGATAGTGATAAAGACTTTGATAAGATCTAAGTGATTATAAGAGTCAAATGGAACCAGTTTATAAGTTACTGACACGTAGATTCAAGCGGAAGGGGAGATGTAGTTGCGACCCAGTGCATCATCTCAGATTTGACGCCCCTGGAATTGTCCAAATCCTCGTAAGGACAGGGTCATAGCAGTAACGTGAACCATCAGTGAACCACTAATTCTCGTCCTGTATCGCTTAGGAAAACACGTCTGATGTATCCTTGAATCATTTTGGGAGATGCAGGTATTTAACATCATTCATAAAAGTAAAACTCCAAGTATATCGAATAACCTACTTATATCAAGCCTGTCTGAGTGTGAATTGTATTCGTTTGACCTCATCAGAACTCATATTCGTTCACTCATAGACGGGGAACTTAGCAATTAAAATCTTTATGGGACAAAGTAAATAAGATCTAAGCATTTTCCTTAAAGTGGCCACCAGAAATCTATATTCACCGAGTACGACTTTCACGAGCGTTTCAGGAAAGGTTAAAAGAATTTAACTTCAAGAAAGCTTCGTGAACCCTCTCCTTCTCTCCCTCTCTACCCCACTGTGCATGATAGTAATAGGGGGATAAAAAGCCATTGGATCCGATGGTTGTGTCAGGGCAAAAAAGATTAAGCATCAAACATGACGTTTCACTGCGAGCAACACAGAATCATCGTATATGCCGAAGGCGCATCAGTATTTCTGGTCGTATTAAAAGATGCGTGACACAGGTTCATGGTCCGTGCGCCATGAGTAGTGTGTATATGGTCTTCGAATTACCCTCAGCTCCTGAAGAAGGTGTTATGGATTTTTCGATTCTTGGATGATAATAAGCCCAACCCCACCCACCAACCGAGCACCCAGCCAACCACCTAAAGTACCCATCCAACCAACCACAGTTACGATTGAACGTGTTAAGCGACAGTTATAACTCGCTCACCATCACTGACGAATGTTTTGTACCGAACGTCTCTGACCATCTCCAAAAAACCAGTCAGCATTTTGTCCGAAGTGACACTCCTCAAGTTTGACTCCAAGCGTGCTAATCATGAGACACGTACCCTAACGGAGAGAGAGAGATATGTGATATGATGTCTCCCCACACACACACACACACACACACACACACACACACACACACACACACACACACACACAGCTGTCTGTTCACCGGCAGATGTTCCCTCACAGGTTGATAGCCACTCACACGGAGGTGTCTACCCGAATGCAGATGTTTTTCATCAGCAGATCTCTGCTCTCTGACAGATGTTCCTCCGGGAGTAAATGGTTATTCATACAGCGAAGTCTCTCGCTGAGCGTCTGTCGCTCACAGAAAGACGGCCTTTGAAAGGCAAATGTGATCCTAAAAGATGTCTCCTGATGGATGAATCTTTGTTGAGAGATGTCTCTAAATCGACTGTTCTCCAAAACGAGTTTCTCCTCCCAAAAATACTGATGGCTCCGCAAACGGCAGTCTCCTCGTATATAAATGTCGCTTGACGGACAAATATGTCTTCAAATACATCACCTCCACCCAAGTTGGTAGTTCGTTACAGTGAGACCCTCCCTCGTAAAAACATTCTTCCTTACCTTCTTCCCACGTAATGAGAATTCCTCACAAATAGATGTGTTCTCACGAAGAAGAAATATCTCTTGGACGTACGTCTCCTCACAGCGTTTTCCCTCACATACGCACACAAGAATCCCCTCACCAGCAGTTGTGTGTCTCCTCACCAACATCATCTCCACACACACACACACACGTCTGCTCCCTCTGTTCGCTTCACCAGAGCAAACGCTTCTGTGTCTGAGATTTTCCTTTATTTTCTTTTTCTTTCAGCGTCCATTTCTCTGAGGACACCTTTCCCCACGGGTGCTTGAGCGTGTGTGCTTAGGCCCGTGGAGCCTCGCGAGCTCCCGCCTCATTGAATGCATTTAAGCTTTCTTTTTTTTTTCACCGCTTCATTCTACCTGCTGTTGGGGATTAGATAGGATGGGAAGGGAAGAAGAGGGAAGGTTTGGATTTAAGGGAGAGAGGGATGGAAGGGGGAAAGAGCACATGGTGGTCTGTAAAGTTTACCTGCTTTTAGGGAGGAACTGTGAGGACGCGGAGGAATCAACGTCGTTGTGGGCAGTGGAGGCCTAGCAGAGGAGGAGGGATTTGTGCGGCGCCGCGCTCCCGTACGAGGTTTGAAGGGAGGGATGTGATGTCGAACTCGGAGGATAAGCTGCTTGTACCTCACTGCTAGGGTTGCGTACGGGGGGGAAGAGTAGACGTCATAGTTGGAGAGAAGAGGTGTGTGTGTGTGTGTGTGTGTGTGTGTGAGAGAGAGAGAGGATGACGGTATAGTTTGACGGCTGATCACGCGACGTAACCCCGGGACGGTGTTGTGGTTTTCTCGAAACGACAATGGCTGACCATCTATGTCTTCAGACGTCCTCGACGGACTCCCTTTATACAGTGCATTGAACTACAGCGTTGTCAGGCGTTCTTAGTTCAGGAGCCACTGGGCTCTGATTGTGTGTAAACCCCTGGTGATCAGATATTCCTTCCCCCTTGTGTTTCAAGAGCTGGTGGACCGCCAAGGTAAGCTGTATTTTGAACTGGATGAATGCATAGGAGGAACTTAACACTTCCAGTACCTGTTGGGAAGCGAAGGGAAGTTCTCATAAGCTATATGGGAAGCTATGATCTGTAAAGCTTTTAAGCTAAACTGATTTTAATTCTAGTCTTGACATGAGTGACATGCAATATGCCTCAGCTTAGGAGTTAGAATCGTCTCATTTAAAGTCAGCATCACTTTTAAAAGTGTATAGACACTTAATTAAGTGTACTATTCCTTTTTCCAGGTGTCCAGTGCCTCCGTGGGCCAAGGCAACGTAAGTCCCCTGGGCTGTAGCTTTTAAAAAGACGTAAGATCATTGCATCTCTCACAACCTGCCCCTGCCAATGACGCCAGCACCCCAGCCTCGAACACCCCGCCACTCCCACGGTGCTGCCTCCTACTGACCACCAGATTAAAGTTACCTGGGAGAGAAAATTCTTCAGGTGTCGTCCTTATTTTTTTTTTTTCTTTATTCATTTCTCCAGAATATCTGACATTACTTAGGGGGAACTGGCAGAGGTTGAGTGCTAGCGACATCGACAGGGAGGGGAGGCAGTCAAATATCTTAAAAGTTACGAACTAATGTGAAATAAAGTCAGTTATATAACGTTTCTCAGGTAGAAGAATCTGAGTGACTTTTTTAATTTAGACTAAGTTAGATGTACAATGGAAGCATCGCTGTAGCTTGTGGCTTGAATACAGTGACACCTTCGTCTGGCTTGTGCTTGTTTGGAATTGTGCTTCTGTTTCTGTACTGATTATTGCCACAGTTTGTTTGTGGTAGTAGGGGCTTTTTTGTGGCTATTTGCTTCGAGAATAAAGACAGAAATGCACACACACACACACTCACACACACACACACACACATATATATATATATATATATATATATATATATATATATATATATATATATATATATATATATATATATATATATATATATATCAATGTGGCGCTAATAACCAAGTGGAAGTATGAAACACGACCATTTCCAAGTGCACTTGAGACTTACCGTGTTTCATATTTCCTCTTGAATATCAGCATATATATATATATATATATATATATATATATATATATATATATATATATATATATATATATATATATATATATATATATATATATATATACATACATACATACATGCATATGTACGTACATATATATATATATATATATATATATATATATATATATATATATATATATATATATATATATATATATATATATATATATATATATTTTTATACTATTCGCCATTTCCCGCTTGAGCAAGGTAGTCTTAAGAACAGAGGACTAAGCCTTTGAGGTAATATCCTCACTTGGCCCCCTTCTCTGTTCCTTCTTTTGGAAAATTAGAAACGAGAGGGGAGGATTTCCGGCCCCCCCCGCTCCCTTCCCTTTTAGTCGCCTTCTACGACCCGCACAGAAACGTTGGAAGTATTCTTTCTCCCCTATCCCCAGGGATAATATATATATATATATATATATATATTCTTCTGTTTCCCATTTCAGAAAGTTAATACAAGGAGGGGAGGATTTCCGGCCCCCCGCTCCCGTCCCCTCTAGTCGCTTTCTACGACACGCGAGGAATACGTGGGAAGTATTCTTTCACCCCTATCCCCAGGGATAATATACATATGTATACACACACACACACACACACACACACACACACACACACGCGCACACACACACACACACACACACATACATATATATACATATGAAAATGTAAGACACAATTTAGAAAACTGCAGAAGCTGGTGACGGAGTTTGGTAAAGTGTGTGGAAGAAGAAAGTTAAGAGTAAATGTGAATAAGAGCAAGGTTATTAGGTACAGTAGGGCTGAGGGTCAAGTCAATTGGGAGGTGAGTTTGAATGGTGAAAAACTGGAGGAAGTGAAGTGTTTTAGATATCTGGGAGTGGATCTGTCAGCGGATGGAACCATGGAAGCGGAAGTGGATCATAGGGTGGGGGAGGGGGCGAAAATTTTGGGAGCCTTGAAAAATGTGTGGAAGTCGAGAACATTATCCCGGAAAGCAAAAATGGGTATGTTTGAAGGAATAGTAGTTCCAACAATGTTGTATGGTTGCGAGGCGTGGGCTATGGATAGAGTTGTGCGCAGGAGGATGGATGTGCTGGAAATGAGATGTTTGAGGACAATGTGTGGTGTGAGGTGGTTTGATCGAGTAAGTAACGTAAGGGTAAGAGAGAGGTGTGGAAATAAAAAGAGCGTGGTTGAGAGAGCAGAAGAGAGTGTTTTAAAATGGTTTGGGCACATGGAGAGAATGAGTGAGGAAAGATTGACCAAGAGGATATATGTGTCGGAGGTGGAGGGAACGAGGAGAAGAGGGAGACCAAATTGGAGGTGGAAAGATGGAGTGAAAAAGATTTTGTGTGATCGGGGCCTGAACATGCAGGAGGGTGAAAGGAGGGCAAGGAATAGAGTGAATTGGAGCGATGTGGTATACAGGGGTTGACGTGCTGTCAGTGGATTGAATCAAGGCATGTGAAGCGTCCGGGGTAAACCATGGAAAGCTGTGTAGGTATGTATATTTGTGTGTGTGGACGTGTGTATGTACATGTGTATGGGGGGGGTTGGGCCATTTCTTTCGTCTGTTTCCTTGCGCTACCTCGCAATACGCGGGAGACAGCGACAAAGTATAAAAAAAAAAAAAAAAAAAAAAAAAAAAAAAAAAAAAAATATATATATATATATATATATATATATATATATATATATATATATATATATACATATATATATATATATATATATTTCTTCTCCCTTTTTTTCCTGATGTGTCCTTTTTCCCATCATTTACAGTTGCGCGCCAATCCTTTTCATCCTGTATCCGTCGATCAGAACTCTTGGAGCTATACACTTTTTTCGTTCTAAATACATCTAAGTATTTGTTTTTTTCTTTTTATCTTTCACGCTGTTCAGATGTCATGCGGAATTGAAGCAGCCTCGGAAAACTCTGCGGGAATTAATACGAAACCTTCACTGCCAAAGAAAGATTAAGGGTCGTCATTTTCGTTCGTTGGTATGAATGTTAACTTGCCTATGGCAGATGGGAATGATTTTATATATATATATATATATATATATATATATATATATATATATATATATATATATATATATATACCACTGTGGCAGATATGATATATATATATATATATATATATATATATATATATATATATATATATATATATATATATATATATATATATATATATATATATATACAGAACTGCCGCAGATGTGAATTGTTATGTGCGTAATGTCTTTCCACATCAGATATATAAATGATTAGATGGGTAATGATCGTCTGTGGGTAATCGATGCTCATACCTATAATCATTCTATTTCTTTACCAGACATGGATGGTTGTTGCTATAATGTGCCGTGACGAAAGCGAGCGGTCACTTGCAATACTTTTTTTATGTTGGGCGTTTTTGCACTAGTTATATAATGTAATGGATCAGTTACGAGTGTCTTATGGTGCAGCCAGGTCTGCGCTGAGCGACGGAGGAGATGGGTCCGTGTTGAGCTTTTAAACGGCCTTGTAAGCGACAGAATTAACGCCTGTAGTGTCTTACTCGTTACTTAATAGTAGAGGCAATTTTCATAGCTCAGAGAAGTCTCTGAAATCCACGCTGGTATATTATTAGTAATTTCACAGTGGTCGCGGGTTTAATGGTTTTTATGTCTTGTGGTTTTGTGTATTCGCGACTTCCGCTGTGCTGCTTATTGGTGCTACAGAGTAGGTTATAATGATTATTTTATTTGTCATCCAAAATAACACGTGTTTCCCCATTGCCATTACCGTAATGGGTTGATCTAGCTTAGGTTGTCTGAGAGAGGACCAGGATAGGTGAAGTTCGTGGCAGCCACTGCTACGCCTGGCCCCAGTGAGGGACATGTCCTACAGTTTTTCACCTTTTTCCACACCTCATCACACCAGGTCATGTGTCTCGTCCACGACCCGTCCCGAGAGACGGTCTTTTGGGCATGTGCTTTACCCTCGTTACAGGCCCAGGTTGGGGGTCTGTTTGCTCCAAGGCAGGGGGTGTGGTGCGGTGAAGTCACTACCATGGAGAGGGGCTCGGGTCGGGTGGTGAGGTGGGGGAGGGTTTTGAGGGAGGGAGTGTGTCGGTCTGCGGGAGTATTGTGTTCACACTGTGATGTGAAAACCCCTCTTTATCAGATCCTGGCTACGCCCTTAAACAGCACTTCCACCGTGGCATCAACGGTCGATCATGATGATATACGCCACAAAATATTCAGATAAAAGTAATTTGTCGAGTAAGATACTTTTGACGAAGGTTTTTGTTTATATGTTCTTCACGTATTAGCTCAAGACATATACGGAAGAAATAGCATTTATTTTCTTTTTTGCCATTTTTGCCTGTATATATATATGTATATATATATATATATATATATATATATATATATATATATGTGTGTGTGTGTGTGTGTGTGTGTGTGTGTGTGTAGAAGGAGGGAGAGGTAAGGGTAAATTTCTTGGTAAGATTGAATGTAATCGGAAAATGTTTCGTAACTGTAACAGGAACAAGATGAACAAGTTGAAAATTAAAGATGTTGGAAATACTGGCCAATTGCAGGTACATCTTGAGGGAGGAAGACGAACACATTCGTGGAGTTATGGACGGTAAAGATAGTCGAGTGTTTACGTACGAACGTCAAGAATTTACCGAGGTGCACAACCGAAAGTTGACGGAGGTTGTATAAAGGTGTTGGTGTTGTTGTTGCTGAGAACATTATCGCTACACTGTCGATGGATCTGGATAAGACTAGGATCCCCAGGGAGTGTGTGACGGAGGAGGGGATTGTGCCTATCAGTGTGGTGATGAAAGAGTCTGCGGCAAAAGGGCAGGTTCCCGAGGGATGAGAAATGTTTAGAGATCGTGCCAGTGTGCCAGAAGGGAGGTCGAGTTGATCCCTGAGCAGTAGGCGGATGTCATTTGACCAGCATAGTGTGTAAAGCAGAGGAGGAAAAAAAAAATATTTTGGTGAAATATACGAATACGTCTCGATTGCAGGATACTTTTGAATGATGATCAGTTTGGGATTCAGAGATGAAGTATCGTGTGTTATCAACTGAGGAGGTATCTGTGATAGACCCCCATTCCCCAGAGCAATACTGAGGAAAGAGGAATGGGTTGATTGTAGTAACTTAGGTTCGGCAAAAACGTTTCAGACGGTGCAGGAAGATTGGCTGTTGGTGGAGAAGAGAAGGAAGGGCAGGAAGATTGGCTGTTGGTGGAGAAGAGAAGGAAGGGCAGGAAGATTGGCTGTTGGTGGAGAAGGGAAGGAAGGGCAGGAAGATTGGCTGTTGGTGGAGAAGGGAAGGAAGGGCAGGAAGATTGGCTGTTGGTGGAAAAGAGAAGGAAGGGCAGGAAGATTGGCTGTTGGTGGAGAAGAGAAGGAAGGGCAGGAAGATTGGCTGTTGGTGGAGAAGGGAAGGAAGGGCAGGAAGATTGGCTGTTGGTGGAGAAGGGAAGGAAGGGCAGGAAGATTGGCTGTTGGTGGAGAAGGGAAGGAAGGGCAGGAATATTGGCTGTTGGTGGAAAAGAGAAGGAAGGGCAGGAAGATTGGCTGTTGGTGGAGAAGAGAAGGAAGGATAATATCCCTGAAGAGGTGGAAAGATGGACTGGAAGATACATAGGAGGAGGACTGGTGGAAGCAGTGAGTGTGGGAAGCTGTCGTGTGCGATAGGGAGACACTTGTGAGGTGCCACAAACGTGGGTCTGTATTGTCCTTGATTTACGTTTATGACCGTAGACTACGATCTGTATTGTTCCTATGTTAATGACCAAACCAGATGGCATGAGATCATATGTCGAAATACCTGCAGATGATACCAAACCTGATACAAGAATTCGCTAGATTCTCCATATCTTTTTTTGATAAGGATGTTTTTTTATTTTCCTTTCAAAGCCGAAGTGGAGAAAGCTATCGGACGTGAGGGGTCATTTAAAAAGGAAACATTGAGATGGGGGTGTAAGGAAATGCTGTACTTTTCCAGTTAAGGCAAAACTGACAGCTGGAAATCTTAACTTAAGTGAGTATATGGCATGTGCAAGGAATGTGAATATTTTCGATGCAAGTCTAGGCCAATGCTCTGTGTGGCGAAGGGGCGGGCCAATATAAGTATTCGCTCACTCATTGTAAGTACAGGAATCTAATTACAGGTGAGTCATTACTCTCACCAG